>NC_137211.1:3208478-3273478 GCF_949987685.1 Ammodytes marinus | reverse complement strand
TTTTTTCAGTTGTGTTTCTATGTTCTTCTTTAAAAAACTAAAACCAAAAATAAAGTACAAAAAGAGTCATTTTGGAAGCGTCATAGTTGGAATGTCTTCAGCTCTACAGAAGCACAGAATGGAACAGTTGGCCACACTGTGTCCATCAGAACTACCAGCTGGAATTCCCACGTGGAATTTCGGTTGCTTCTCTGAACGGGAGCCATAGAAACGAACTGTCGTGATCTAGAATTGTACCACTTGATGATGTCATATTACACACTGCACCTTTAATTTCACTCCATTGTTGTTGTTGAGTCCATATAGATTTCTGAAGCTTTTCTTCTTGTTCACAAAAAGACACTTTTTTCAGTTTTGTGTGTAGGGGACATTCAAACACATCCAGTCATTGATTTATACACAGTGCACATGCAGAGGGTGAATCTATGTGAGTGCTGTTGCTTGGTGACAGAGCGAGGTAATTTGCATAAGACAGAAGAATCCTTTGGGGAAACTTTTTTGGATTCGAAACAGAATAGGATAATTTACTTACAAAGGAGATAGCACTAAGCCGGCCCAAGAAGACAAGGAAAATTAGATCTAGTATTGATTTTATTAAAGCTGCTCCGAGGAACTTTCAGTTTGTGTTCATTCTTGCACCCCCTTTGGACAAAAGTGGTAGTGTTTTACTACGCCAGCTGTTGTTCCTGGGTGAGCGTATACCCATGACAAAGGCATTAAGAAAAACTATATAGAAATACCATTCTTTGCACTGATGGTCTCGTTTGCTGTTACATGTAATTTATGATCACAAGAGGAAACACTTTAAATATTTAAAAGTTCCTCCTAGCACCTTTATTTGTCAAAATCACTTTGTCAAAATCAGTGTATTTGTATGCTGTTTTTACCCTGTGTGTGCGCTGACAAAAAAATCTAGTGTTTCGGTAATACTCAGCCATAGGCTCTGTAAACTAATATGTACACAAAAGGGACAAACCCTAGATAGCAACATGCCTGTTTACAGAGCCTATGCTGTGTATTAACACAAGTTTTTTTTCAGCGCACAAATGGTACGGACAGGTGATATTCACTAAAGTTGACAACAAGCGTGCTAAAGAATCACTGACTGCACCTTTGAGCAACTGTAGAGGTTTCAATTGAACACAATTTAAAATATGAATGTAAAACAGGTCGGTAAAACACCACTAAAGGGATCGAAACAACACTGCTATTGTTGCAAGCTTCAAGGCTTAATTAACTTAATCAGGAAGTAAGCTTGTCCTTGTCATTTGTGTGTGTGTGTGTGTGTGTGTGTGTGTGTGTTTAAAGACAGAATGCTTCTTAAAAAGCATTTTTATGGGGGCGACTGTGGCTCAGGTGGTTAAGCTGGTTGGCCAATGATCCTAGGGTTGGCGGTTCGATCCCAGCCCGGCCACTTGTGTCATGGTCGTTGTGTCCCTGGGCAAGACACTTCACCCACCTTGCCTCGTGTGAATGTGTATGACTGCTGTATGTTTGAGGTGGTGGTCGGAGGGGCCGATGGCGCTGAATGGCAGCCTCGCTTCTGTCAGTCTGCCCCAGGGCAGCTGTGGCTACTATGGTAGTTTACCACCACCGGTATGACTGTGTGTGAACGAATTGTCTGGAACCCTGTAAAGCGCTTTGAGTATCATGAAAGGCGCTATATAAATCCAAGCAATTATTATTATTATTATTAAAACCCCAGAGAAAGCCTTTAGATAAATGGAACAAATTATTACAATCCCTGGGAGGATTTCCCGACTTGCTTTTACTCTTAGTTCATTTGCATGGATGGAGGCAGTTTGGCTTCCTCTCTGCTGACAAATTCAGCTCAAGACAAAGTGTGTGTGTGTGTGTGTGTGTGTGTGTGTGTGTGTGTGTGTGTGTCTGTCTGTCTGTCTGTCTGTCTGTCTGTCTGTCTGTCTGTCTGTCTGTCTGTCTGTCTGTCTGTCTGTCTGTCTGTCTGTCCGTCTGCCTGTCTGCCCGCCCGCCCGTCCGTCCGTCTGTCTGTCTGTCTGTATCAGTGAAAAGCCTCAATTCTAATAGTAATTACTATGAGACAAATAAACCCTGTCAGCTATTCTTCTCCTCCGTTGGGTATGTGACACCCGGCCAAGGCTCAGTCCACTCACTTATTTTCATATGAAAGTAATTGCAAAGGAAAAACACTTTTCTATTGGAGTTTCTGTAATAACAATAATGCCATTGCAGCGATCCAATCAACACTGCTACTGTTGCCAACTTCAAGGCTTAATTAACTTAATCAGGAACTGAACTTGTCCTGCTTGTGTGTGTGTGTGTGTGTGTGTGTGTGTGTGTGTGTGTGTGTGTGTGTGTGTGTGCGTGCGTGTGTGCGTGTGTGCGTGCGTGTGTGTGTGTGTGTGAAGAAAAAGCTTAAATCAATTCTAATTACTGTGAGACCAACTAAACCTGTCAGTTATTGTCCTCCTCCGTTGGGCATGTGACACCAGGCCAAGGCTCAGTCCACTCTCTCATTCAGTGAACGTAGGAAGTGGATTATTTTTAAATGTGATTCTGTATTTGTATTCCTGAAGCCACAATAGCTGTCATATCTCGTTCATCTATTCATTCATGCTGATTAACTTAATAAAGAGAGAGTTAATATGATACTCTGCAGCTTTAACTACAGGTAGAGTCAGCGATTCTAGAGAACGCTTATTGTCAAAATGTTATGGTCACAGAGTGGACTAACTGTGAATCATGAACGCTTAGGCTGATATAAACTAAAATATAGTTATAGGTGCTCAGAGGAACTTTCAGTTTTAGTTAATTCTAGCATCCAACATGCCCCTAATCAGTGTTAATTTCGTTGACTAAGACTATGACAAAATATTCGTCAACAAACCTTTTTCACGGACGAAAACTAAATAAAAACTAAATAAAAAGGCAGATATGATGACGAAGACTGAGACGAATATAACTGACACTATAGTCAACGAATAGGAACGAGACGAAAATGTTAGGGCGGGACGAAAGGAGAAGAGATCCAATCAGAACTACTCTTTTTGTGGGACAAGTTGGGAAGAAATCCAATCAGTGCAAAGCAGCGAATGCAAACCTGTGTCGGTGAAAATCGATGGGAGACCTTGCCAGTGTGAGTGGGTGGAGTGAGCCGACGTGCACAACAACTCTGCGGTTTGATGGACAAAATGATAGTCAGGGATATCCTGCCTGTCAACGTTGTCTAGGGGAACGGCTAAATTCCGCGATCTGTTTGTAGTAGGCTGTGTCTCGAGCTTGAATACACAGAGCCATGTCCCCAAACTGACTGCAAAACTATATAGGAGATGAACTGTGAAACTGCCGCCTCCCTCCTTTAGTTTCTGTTTTCACCCGAGTAAGTTACAATCAACTTTGACGCATGGACAGCGTTCAATTAAAACCTCTTATTTTTATTATCAAAAGGGCTTTTATGCAAAAGAAGTCCGAACACACACAGCGGCAGCAGTGTTGCTTATAAGAAAGTGCAGTTGGTCACTTTTAACAGCACCTTAACTGCATGCTGCTGCCCAGGGGCGGCCTTAACGATCTCGGGTCCGTTTCAAGACCTAGTGTGGGGCCCCCCACTTATTTTATTTTATTTATTTTTTATGAATAATGCTTGTGCATGCTCCCTGCAAAAATAAAGATTGTGGAATCCAATTTGTTCATAGACAGATCATGAGATAATGGGCCCCCGGGCAAAGGCTCTTAAAGCCCCCCCTATCTAGTCAGGTACACTGATTTTATGTGAGATTACAAATTAAATAGAATAAATGTTTTGTATTACAACCATTAAATCTGTGTCTGTATTGCATATTCAAACCTTAATACCATTCAATGAAGAAAGAATCACTTACTCGACTAAATCCGCCGTAGATTTTGTCAACTAAAATCTGCTTATATTTAGTCGACTAAGACTAGACTGGGACTAAAATATTTCCATTGACTAAAATAGGACTAAGACTAAATGGTGTGATATTAAAAAGACTAAATCAGAATTTGCTGCCAAAATTAACACTGCCCCTAATGACCAGTCGCCACTGAATATGAGATATGGCCTGGAGGTAATAGATAGCGAGATAGATAGCTGGAGGGAGTGATGGATTAAAACCCAAAGTAGCCCCATACCAGGAAAGAACCCAGGGGAACACCGGAAGGGGCTGGAAATCTGAAGTGAACATTTTTAGTTGGATGAACATAAACTGGAAATAAGGAGTTCACACCAGAAACATGTTATGCTGCAGAATATATTTGTGGAATACACTTTTATTTTTTTCATTGATTGAGATTTAAATTAATATACGACAGGAAATGAACAAATCACAAGAACGTTTCCCTCCAGTAAAAAACTGATTTACAGTTTGTGATGTTAACAGGGTTCCCAGAGCCAGGGGGATTCCTGGAAAAGTCCTGGAATTGGATAAAAACAATTAACCAGTCATGGAAATGGTTTGGTATTAACGGAATGTTTTGGAACAAACTCCAAGAAAAGTTGAGGTCTGCTGCAACTCTCAGCTCTTTTAAATCAAGTCTGAAGATTGTTTTCCCTTTTAACCTGTAATTTTATTTATTTCTAATGTGTATTCTATACTTGATGTATTTTAATCTTGCCCCTGTAAAGCACCTTGAATGGCCTCGTGTCTGAAATTTGCTATACAAATAAACCTGCCTTGCATTTAATCAAATTTTCACTGGTGATTAAAACACAAAAATCCACAAACGTGATATGAAATTTTTCTTAGAATTACTTTTGGATTAAAATCTAGTGTGTTGGTTTGAACGTCACTAGTGTCATGTGATACACGTTGGGATGTGTTAGGTGTGGGTTTCTTTTGAGGTGTTTTCTACGTTTGTTGAAACTGGTGATGGGAAAGTTTAGATCCCGGACGAGCCCCCAATTGTTACAGTACTCACCCCTGAGCCAAAATGGGGATGTAACAGACGCATAAACATGAAACTACCAATGAAGTTTGAAAATTCATTGGTAGAAATATTGTTGTGTTAACCCTGTATTACTGACTACAGAGGCATTTGATTTTGAAAAGCATTTATTAGAAACTGAATCATTTAGAGTTAGTTCTCTAATATGGAAGTTTAATATCTTAGACTCAGTGACGTCATCCTTGTAGATCTGGAGGCAGGAGGCTTCACTTTTTCCTGGCACAGACGAATGCTCTGCTCAAACGACATCGGGAATCATTCCAAGTGTTTCCTGTGTAGAGGGACAAGAATCAATATGGCTTTTGGATTGAATTTGTGTGTTTGTGAGATTAAGTTTATGGGTATTTGACAGTCCAAGGCATTTGAAGATGGGTAACACTTTACAATAAGGGAACATTAATAAACGGTTAGTTAATGCTATTACGGGTTAGTTAAAGCGTAGTTAATGCCTATTAAGCATCAAGTGAGTGTTAATGCTTAGTTAAGCATTAAATTTAGTAAATGCTTAGTTTATGTTAATTAAGCAATATCACACGAGAGGGAGCTATGTTGTCGCCCTATATCAGCGCTGCTGTGACCGGTCGTAGGTATGAGGCCACGTGCCGAAGACAAGTGTAAGGAATTTCCAAAATATTTATGTTATATTAAAGAAAAGTTAGTGAGGTTTGAGTTAAGCAATAACTGCACCACAACACATACAGGTCAGACTGACTTAGGCCACAAGCAGCACTCAGGACAGGATGACCTTTTAGGCTCACAAACTACAGACACAGCAGAAGATAGGAACACGATTGCAATACCTGTCTACGAATAGCCCATCTCACATTAGAAATGTTATACAACACTCTCACACAGACACACACACACTCTCACTCACACACACACACACAAACAAACATACACACACGCACACACACGCACATGCACTCACATGCACACTTGTACTTACACACACACAGACAGATACATGCACACACACACACACACACACACACGTAGTATAAAGGTGAGAACTTTCACTAGAAACTGCGCTTTTACGCCCGAGGAAGAAGATAGGCCTTTCGGGGCTCCCCCGTCCCAAGTCGAGAACAGGCCAGGGTAGGATTAAGACAAGAACTGAACTAGAAGGTTATGATTGCAATGTATAGTTAACATTTGTGTTGGATAGTAAAGACTGTCTACTAAGCTGTAACCACCGATGTAAACTTTGAATAAAGTGAATCCTGTTAAGACCACTCCTCTCCTTCTCCGCGTCTACCTTGAAGTCTGGCTGAGATGTCTCCTCCTTTTAGAAGTAACTATTATGCTAGTGGAAACCTAAAGCCCACTCGGCCACGAGAATATCTATGTAGGTTTTCACTACACAAGTTAACTTCGAAATGTGATCTTTAGTCATTTAAGAATGTATTTGCTTCCGCCAACACAAATAGTCAGACAACAGCAGTCAGAGCGGAGCGCGTTGCTAAGCAACGCGTCAACATCTTAACGGGAGTGAGCTCGTCCTGCAGTGTTTTCTCTGGTTACATTAACCACGACGACCCTATGTCCCGTAAAAATCACCAAAGTAAAGAAACGGCAGATCTTAATCTAGTTGGCATTAAGGTCCGCTACTCAATCCAAACCCCCACGCTTCATTTCCAAGAGTTGATGAGTGTATTGCTGCCCGGGGGAAGTTATACAATGAAGTGGGAAAGCTAGGCTAGGCTAAAGCTAGGCTGCGTCTGGATTGCGTCCGCTCGTATTATCCAGCAGCCTGAGTTTATATCCACACACTATTGCCGTCTTCAGTAACGTGAGTGTGAGTGACTGCCGCACACTGCCTCTGTGTGTGTGTGTGTGTGTGTGTGTGTGTTTGTGTGTAGCAGCGCTGCCCTCTCAAAGGGGAGACTCCCCACAGTCAACCTGAGTCACACACACACAGAGTTAACACAGATGAAGTCGACAGTGAGCGAAGTGATTTTGTCAGTTTGGTGAACAATCCCTGAACATTCGGAGTGATGTTGTTCGCTCATATCAGCGCTGCTTCAGAACGCATGGGATGTCTCTCGTCCAATCAAATCACTCGGTCAGAACCAACTGCTGTATAATTAAGCATTTACTAAGTATTTATTAAGAGTTAATTAAGCATTTATTAACAGTTAATAAATGTACCCTTATTGTAGAGTGTTACCTGAAGCTGTCAGCCATATTAGCTGTTGATGAGAATGGGGTAGGACTATTTCTTTTGGAGTCAAGATATTTGTTTGTACCTTGAAAGTTGACCTCTACACAGTCTTCTCCGCCGTTTATGTTGTTGGGCTCTCCGGTAAACCAGCGTCTGTAGTCGACCAAGGATCCGTCGGTCCACTTAAACGTTCCCTCCTGGAAGAGAAAACTGATGTCTGAACAACTGATTATCCATTTAAGCAATGGCTCACAAAGTTAAGGGGCGTTGTTCGGCCAGACGCGAAACCGCGACCCTCTTAAAAAGCTTTTATAAAAACGAAAGTCAGACATATTACGATTTATTTAAATCAAGAAATCTGTTATCAATGAATACAAAGTCGTCCCTCCTGACAGCCTGTAAAACACACGGCGGTTGCTATGCAATGTTCTGTAGCGTCCCTCGGAGAATAGGCTACGAGAGCTGCAGTCGCTAGCAATTTATTGAGGAAGTTCACAGGCTAGCCTACAGTAAGCCGTAGCCATTGACAAAACAAACATTTAACCTCACTGTGTGTCTGATCTATCATGATTATATTTCATTCTGAGAATACACATTCATTATTTACATGGCAAGAACATACTCACCATAGTGTAGCATTAGCACAAATTTCTCACCTTTAAAGAATCAGTGAGCCCAATCCAGAAGACAGCATTTGAACCTGTCTTTTCGCGAATCAGACCTCTCACAAAGTTCTGTTCTGCCAAACTGTGGACTGAGGTCAGGTGTCCACCAAGGCGAACACAGGCGGCCTGATCAGGGAGACAGAAACCAAATCATTATGCAACTTCTAAAACCTTTTATAGAAGAATGAGATCGGTAACACTATACAATAAGGGTACATTAATTAACTGTTAATTAATATTTAGTTAATGCTTATTTAGCATTACCTAACTTTTAATGCTTAGTTAGTAATGGTTAATTATTGGTTAGGCATTAACTATGCTCAGTTAACTAATGCTTAGCTAAGCATTTACTAAGTATTGCAGTTAGTTAATGCTTAGTTTATGCTTCGGAAGCATTACCTAAGCATTTATTAATGGTTATTTAATGACAAGTCAATGTTAAGTATGCAGTTTGTTAATTAAGCATGTATTAAGAGTTAATTAAGCTTAAACTAAAGACGTACCTCTGCATCAGGCATGGACAGTGGATTGGTTTGAGCGATGTAACAGTGAGAGCCATAAGTTTTCCAACCACGAGGACAGTCTGACCACTGTGAAATTGAACACCGCAATTAATAACATGTCTTTTTTTATTCGATTATAAATAAAAGGTCCAAATTGTACATTCAGGCGTTTATCTGACTAAAATGTGTCTGTATATGTCTCCTACGCAACCATATTTAATGGACATTATCTCAACATTAGTTTCTCAATACTGTGAACGAAAAATCTCAATACTTTCCTAAGGACACACTCACTATGCAAAGTACACACACACACACACACACACACACACACACACACACACACACACACACACACACACACACACACACACACACACACACACACACACACACACACACACACACACACACACACACACACACACACACACACACACACACACACACACACACACACACACACACACACACACACACACACACACACACACACACACACACACACACACACACACACACACACACACACACACACACACACACACACACACACACACACACACACACACACACACACACACACACACACACACACACACACACACACACACACACACACACACACACACACACACACACACACACACACACACACACACACACACACACACACACACACACACACACACACACACACACACACACACACACACACACACACACACACACACACTTTATGTTCAAGTCTGGGTGATGGGCAATAAATTACCAACCGACTATATTTATTCTGCCTGCTAATATAATAAATTGATGTCAGGATGGCCATCTTATAAATGTTTTCATAATCAGGTATCACTATTCTGAAGGTTATTACAGAAGTATTTGTTCATATGTTTTTAACTGGTCATATTCATTTGTCTGATTTATGAAACAATTTCTTAAAAACATGCTGAAAATGCATTTTCAAGACATCATTTTGTTTTTGTAGGCTGTATCCAAAAAAATAAAATCTGTTCTGTAAGCTTTTAACACTGATATCTCTTAAAAATTAAATAAAGATTTTAACTCTAGATTTTTTCCGAAGAAATTGTAAAACAAAAAGTTAATGTCAGCAATCAACTGGCAAAGTTTGTTTCAGCAACGTTTTAAACAATTGGTTCATTTCATTTAACTTTTATTTATACTAAAGAGATCAATTTAGGGGTGACCCTCATTTATATGATGTTGAGTCGAACAAATGCAAAGCAAAAACAACAATACATACTCGATGCAAATACACAACTACTAAGAGATTTGTTTTTTTAAACATTTACACAGAGAATGGCTGAAATGAAATGGGTGAAAGTACATTATATCCTTATTAAACAGTTACAGGTAGAGTTTGGCAGATTTAAGATAATATTTCTAGACTTGGTACTCACAGCTCCTGAAATCAACAGTCCGCCAGTCAGACTGAGGAGGAAAACCAAGTGGAAACCTGATGTCATCTGTAGAAAAGCATTTACAAAAAAAAAGCTTGAAAATGACCAATGGATTTATGTGAATAGTTGCAGTTTTTTTTTTACTCTATTTATACAGGTAAATCCCATTGAGACCGGAGACTCTTTTTCAAGGGAGACCTGTTCCCATTCCCACGTTACCATTCACACACATTCTCATACACCGATAGCAGGCTAACTATCAGGAGCAATTTAGGGTTCAGTGTCTCTTTGCTCAGGGACACTTCGACATGTGACCGTGAGCGGGGGATCGAACCACCAACCCTGTAGTTGAGGGTCGACCGCCCTACCACTTCTACACATTTGTTTGGTATTTCCACTCCATGTAGTAAACATCAGAGTTCCACATTGAAAATAGGCTAATTATTTGACATTCATGACATAACTAAAGACTATTATTTTTATGAATAAATAAAAAGTTTCTCTTGTGATTTACGGTATAAGCCAACAGTCAAAATCCTAAAGATATTAAATTCACAATTTAAGGTGCTACGAGGAACTTTTAAATAATTCTGAAATAGTGAAAATGTTCCTCTGATTATCATAAATTACACGTAACAGCAAACGAGACCATCAGTGCAAAGAATGCTATTTTTATATAGTTTTTCTTAATGCCTTTGTCATGGGTACGCTCACCCAGGAACAACAGGTGGCATAGTAAAAAGAATTAACACAAACTAAAAGTTCCTCGGAGCACCTTTTAACTTTTTTAAGAAAAGTGCTTAAAAATGCCTTAAATGAAAATGGATGTATGTGAATAGTTGCAGTTACAATTTATGTTTATCAACAAAATTGAATTATTGAATAAACGTTTGAGCCGTCAAAAGTGAAGTAAAGTTTCAAAGCCGTGAAGCTATGAAATGTTACCTTTGCTGTAGTGCTGATCCAGATGCAGACAGGTGATGAGTAGACAGGTGTGTGTGTTGGGAAGGAATACTCTCCCGTATATATAGCACTGAGCTCAAACCTGGAATGTTAAGAACACCAATGAAAAGGCTTTTGCATGGAGGTGTGAAAGAAGGCAGGTTTTCATTTTTTTCCCAATCTGTCTCAGGTTTGAAAAACAAATGCTTTGAACCAATTTCTTAGGTAATATTTTTTGTCAATTTATCTTCTATAACGTGTCTTCTTTCATACAAGTCTAAATCAAAGGTCCAAAATGTACATTACGGTGTTAATTTTACTAAACCTTGATTGTTTGGGTCTGTTTATTTCTCCTATACAACCATCTTTATGTTATGGTAGTGGCAGGCAGGCAGGCAAGCAGGACCCAAATGCAGATGGTAAAAGTAAATGATAATTTAGTTAGCTCCCAAAAATTCTACAACTCAAAAAGGCGAAAAAACACAGAACACAAGTAACACACAAGAGGCGAGACTCACCAAACAACCTGAATGCAAAGACAGGGAACAAAGAAACACCAGGACTTAAATACAAGACAGGGTATGAAACGAGGTACAGCTGAAACACATTAGGAAGGGACCAGCAATCACACGGGGGAAACTTGACAGGACATGGGGAGAAACAAGATAGACATACCAAAATAAAGCAGGAAACACAGGGAAACCACCAAAACAAGACGAGACACAGACAGACCACGACACTGTAATGGCCATTATCTCAATATTAGGCACACTATGCAACATGTTCAGTAAAATACAAAGTATAGGGTTTCAAAAAGAATCTCTCTTGGGGGTTCCCCCCATAGAGACTCAGGCCTTGCAGCAGACCCGGGTTAGAATCTGACCCATGGTCAGTTCTTCAACTCTGTCTGTCCACATCTGTCTAATAAAGCGAAAAATGACAAAAAAGTATCTTTAAAAAAATAAAAATAATCTTTTTGAAAAAACTAAAGAAAAACTAATCTAAAAACAAAACAAAAACATCTCTCTCAATGATAACTTCTGCCCCACTGAAATGTGTGGCGGTGTTTATCTGCACAGTAAGTTTTTTTGTTTCATGAAAGAGCAAAGTTTGATGAACCTGATCACCAAATGCTTGGGAATCATTTTAATTTTCATTCCTACATTGGTCAGAAATAAATGAAATAAACAAACAAAACATTTTCAAAAGGTTGAGAAAAGCTGAACATTTTGATAGTTGAATGGTTAAAATAGCTGAAGATTTGAAGGAGTTAAGAATGTCCACCATGTGGAGCATTCACACTAATAAAGATTTGAATAACTATTGTATGAAAGCTCCAGCATTCACACTTTAGTATTTATTATTTTTTTATTGTGAGATTAGATGGGGCTGAGTCCCACTTGCCCCTAATGACCAGTCGCCACTGAATATGCGATATGGCCTGGATGCAATAGATGGATGGATTGATGGATGGATGGCTAGATTAGAAACTACCTGTAGAAATACAAGGTCCATCACTAGGGGGGAGTGTAGAGTCCCTCAAAAAAGTTCAACATTTGGTCAGTGCTCATTCTCCTGCAGAGCAATAAAAGTGGAACATCATTCCAAATGAGCTGAAAGTGTTGGCAGACTTTCACTTGTTTTCAGGCCAAATTAAGAAATGGATTGTGAATAACCAAACTTGCACTCATTAGTTTAGTCTTTAAAGTCGCCGTTTTAATGGTATTTTTATCTCAGTGTAACTCTGAAATGGTTATTTCATGTGTGGCATATAGTGATGTGATGTGTATGTATGGTAAATGGTAAATGGACTTGACTTATATAGCGCTTTTCTAGCCGATTTTCTCAGCCCCAAAGCGCTTTACATATCTTACCACATTCACCCATTCACACACACACTCATACACCGATGGCAGTAGCTGCCATGCAAGGCGCTCTCTGAACCATCGGGAGCAATTTGGGGTTCAGTGTCTTGTCCAGGGACACTTCGACATGTGGCGGGTAGGCGGGGAATCGAACCTCTAACCCTGCACTCCAGAGGCACTCTTCCTACCCACTTCGCCACTGCCGCCCAGTTATACCAGTATACTGTATATTGTATTGTAGCCTATGTAATTATATTCTGTTCAGAATTCTGCACAGGGACTGCAGATGGAAATAAGCAAACTGCTATAATCTGGTACAACACATCTTAACTTTGTGAGATTAATCTTTTGTACATGGTCCCTGACAAATAAACTAATAAAATTGGAATAAAAATAAAAGTAGCCCCATACCAGGAAAGAACCCAGGTAGTGGCCGTGTCCGGACTGCCATACTAACGTCCTACTCATACTCATTTTGACTTCAATTTCAACTCATTCTCCTGCAGAGCAATAAAAGTGGAATATCATTCCAAATGAGCTGAAAGTGTTGGCAGACTTTCATTTGTTTTCAGGCCAAATTAAGAAATGGATTGTGAATAACTAAACTTGCACTCATTAGTTTAGTATTTAAAGTCGCCGTTTTAATTATATTTTTATCTCAGTGTAACTCTGAAATGGGTATTTCATGTGTGGCATATAGTGATGTGATGTGTATATATACTGTATATTGTATTGTAGCCCATGTAATTATATTCTGTGCAGAATTCTGCGCAGATGGAAATAAGCAAACTGCTATAATCTGGTACAACGCATCTTTACTCTGTCAGTTTAATGTTTTTTTGTACATGGTCCCTGACAAATAAACTAATAAAAAATAAAGTGAAATAAAAATAGAAGTAGGCCCATACCAGGAAAGAACCCTGGGGGAACGCCGGTAGTGACTGGAAATGGGAATTGAACAGTTGTAGTTGGATGAACATAAACTGGAAATAAGGAATTCACACCAGAAACATGTTATGCTGCAGAATATTTTTATTTGTGGAATCCACTTTTCTTTTTTTTTCATTAATTGAGATTTAAATGGATATACGACAGGAAATGAACAAATCATAAGAAAGTTTCCCTCTAGTAAAAAACTGATTTACAGTTTGTGATGTTAACAGGGTTCCCAGAGCCAGGGGGATTCCTGGAAAAGTCCTGAAATTTGACAACAATTAACCAGTCATGGAAATGGTTTGGTATTAACTGAATGTTTTGGAACAAACTCCCAGAAAATTTGAGGTCTGCTGCAACTCTCAGCTCTTTTAAATCAAGTGTGAAGATTTGTTTCCCTTTTAATCTGTAATTTGTATTTATTTCTAACGTGTATTCTATACTTGATGTATTTTAATCTTGCCCCTGTAAAGCACCTTGAATGGCCTCGTGTCTGAAATTTGCTATACAAATAAACCTGCCCTGCCTTGCATTTACACTAATTTTCACTGGTGTTTAAAACACAAAAATCCGCAAACGTGATATGAAATATTTCCTTGAATTACTTTTGGATTCAAATCTAGTGTGTTGGTTTGAACGTCACTAGTGTCATGTGATACACGTTGGGATGTGTTACGTGTGTGTTTGTTTTGAGGTGTTTTCTACATTTGTTGATAGGAAAGATAGATTTAGATCCCGGACGAGCCCCCAATTGTTACAGTCCTAACCACTAGCCAAAATGGGGACGTAACAGACTCATAAACATGAAACTACCAATAAAGTTTGAAAATTCATTGGTAGAAATATTGTTGCGTTAACCCTGTATTACTGACTACAGAGGCATTTGATTTTGAAAAGCATTTATTAGAAACTGAATCATTTAGAGTTAGTTCTCTAATATGGAAGTTTAATATCTTAGACTCAGTGACGTCATCCTTGTAGATCTGGAGGCAGGAGGCTTCACTTTTTACTGGCACAGACGAATGGATACTTCAAAGTACATGGTACATCATTCCAAGTGGTTCCTGTGTAGAGGGACAAGAATCAATATGGCTTTTGGATTGAATTTCACTGAGTAAGACACTGAACCCTAAATTGCTCCCAATGGTTAGCCTGCTATCAGTCTGAATGGTAAAGTGGGAAAAGGAACAGGTCTTCCTTGTAAAAGAGTCTCCGGTCTCAAAATGGTGTGCTTGTGAAAGTAAGTTTAAGGGTATTTGACAGAACAAGGCATTTGAAGCCGTCAGCTATATCATCCGTTTGGCTGTTGATGAGAATGGGGTGATTGGGTAGGCCTTATTCTTTATATTTCTTTTCGCTACATTGAAATGGAGTCAAGATATATTGTTTGTACCGTGATCGATCACGACACAGTCTTCGTTGCCTGCGCTGTTGGGCTCTCCACTGTGCCACCTGGTGTAGTCAACCAAGGAGCCGTCTGTCCACATAAACGTTCCCTCCTGGAAGAGAAAACTGATGTCTGAACAACTGTCCTAAATCACCGATTATCCATTTAAGCAATAGCTCACGACCACAGTTAAGGGGCGTTGTTCGGCCAGACGCGAAACGGCGATCCCCTTTCACTTCAGTCTGTGAAATGTGCTGAAATGAGCTATTGCTTTTATGAAAGTATGGTGAAACGAAAGTCAGACATATTACTATTTAAATTATTTATTTAATCAAGAAATCTGTTATCAATGAATACAAAGTTGTCCCTCCTGACAGCCTGTAAAACACCCGGCGGTTGCTATGCAATGTTCTGTAGCGTCCCTCGGAGAAAAGGCTACGAGAGCTGCAGTCGCTAGCAATGTATTGAGGAAGTTCAAAGGCTAGTCTACAGTAAGCCGTAGCCACCGACAAAACAACAAACATTTAAACTTGGGGCGACTGTGGCTCAGGTGGTTAAGCGGGTTGGCCAACGATCAAAGGGTTGGCGGTTCGATCCCCGCCTGGCCACCTGTGTCATGGTTGTTGTGTCCTTGGGCAAGACACTTCACCCACCTTGCCTTGTGTGAATGTGTATGATTGCTGTATGTTTGAAGTGGTGGTCGGAGGGGCCGTTGGCGCTGAATGGCAGCCGCGCTTCCGTCAGTCTGCCCCAGGGCAGCTGTGGCTACTCTCATAGTTTACCACCACCGGTATGACTATGTGTGAACAAATTGAACCAGGAACCCTGTAAAGCGTCTTTGAGTGCCTAGGCAATAAAGCGCTATATAAAACCTATCAATTATTATTAACCTCACCGTGTCTGATCTATTAAGATTACATTTCAGGAGATTTAATTCTGAGAATATACATTCATTATTTACATGGAAACAACATACTCACCATAGTGTATAAGAGTCTCACCTTTAAACAATCAGTGTGCCCAATCCAGAATCGTGTATTTCTACCTGCCTTTTCACGAATCAGACCGCTCACAAAGTTGTTTGCTGCCAAACTGTGGACTGAGGTCAGGTGTCCACCAAGGCGAACACAGGTGACCTGATCAGGGAAACAGAAACCAAATCATTATGCAACTTCTAAAACCTTTTATAGAAGAATGAGATCGGTAACACTTTACAATAAGGGTACATTAATTAACTGTTAATTAATATTTAGTTAATGCTTATTTAGCATTAACTAACTGTTAATGCTTAGTTAGTAATGGTTAATTATTGGTTAGGCATTAACTATGCTCAGTTAACTAATGCTTAGCTAAGCATTTACCAAGTATTGCAGTTAGTTAATGCTTAGTTTATGCTTCGGAAGCATTACCTAAGCATTTATTAATGGTTATTTAATGACAAGTCAATGTTAAGTATGCAGTTTGTTAATTAAGCATTTATTAAGAGTTAATTAAGCTTTAACTAAAGACGTACCTCTGCATCAGGCATGGACAGTGGATTGGTTTGAGCGATGTAACAGTGAGAGCCATCATTTTTCCAACCACGAGGACAGTCTGACCACTGTGAAATTGAACACCGCAATTAACATGTCTTTTTTTATTCGATTATAAATCAAAGGTCCAAATTGTACATTCAGGCGTTTATCTGACTAAAATGTGTCTGTATATGTCTCCTATGCAACCATATTTAATGGACATTATTCAACATTAGTTTCTCAATACTGTGAACCAAAAATCTCAATACTTTCCTAAGGACACACTCACTATGCAAAGTTGCCATGTACTGTACTCAAGCACTCTTTGCCTTATGCTGCTCTCACCTTTATATCTCTCTCCCTCTTTTATTAGCCCACACCTATAGGCCTACACACACACACACACACACACTTTATGTTCAAGTCCGTGTGATGGGCAATAAATTACCAACCGACTATATTTATTCTGCCTGCTAATATAATAAATTGATGTCAGGATTGCCATCTTATAAATGTTTTCATAATCAGGTATCACTATTCTGAAGGTTATTACAGAAGTATTTGTTCATATGTTTTTAACTGGTCATATTCATTTGTCTGATTTATGAAACAATTTCTTAAAAACATGCTGAAAATGCATTTTCAAGACATCATTTTGTTTTCGTAGGCTGTATCCAAACATTTTAATCCGTTCTGGAAGCTTTTAACACCTATATCTCTTAATTTTATAAAGATTTGAACTCTGGCTTTTTCCAAAATAGATTTTTTCTGAAGAAATTGTAAAACAAAAAGTGAATGTCAGCAATCAACTGGCAAAGTTAGTTTTTAAGCAAAGTTTTAAACAATTGGTTCATTTCATTTAACCTTTATTTATACTAAAGAGATCACTTGAGGGGTGACCCTCATTTATAATGATGTCGAGTCGAACAAATGCAAAGCAAAAACAACAATACATACACAATGCAAATACACAACTGAGAGAAAAAAAATTAAACATTTACACAGAGATGGCTGGAATGAAATTGGTGAAAGTACATTAAAGCCTTATTAAACAGTTACAGGTAGAGTTTGGCAGATTTTATATAATATGTCTAGACTTGGTACTCACAGCTCCTGAAATCAACAGTCCGCCAGTCAAACTGAGGAGGAAAACCAAGTGGAAACCTGATGTCATCTGTAGAAAAGCATTTACAAAAAAAAAGCTTGAAAATGACCAATGGGTTTTTATGTGAATAATTGCAGTTTTTTTAAGCCTCTATTTATACAGGTAAATCCCATTGAGACCGGAGACTCTTTTTCAAGGGAGACCTGTTCCCATTCCCACGTTACTATTCACACACATATTCATACACCGATAACAGGCTAACTATCGGGAGCAATTTAGGGTTCAGTTTCTTGCCAAGGGACACTCCGATGTGGCGGGGGATCGAACCACCGACCCTGTATTGAGGGCCGACCACCCTACCCACGTCGCCACATTTGTTTGGTGAGTATTTCCACTCCATGTAGTAAACATCAGATTTCCACATTGAAAATAGGCTAATTATTTGACATTCATGACATAACTAAAGACTATTATTTTTATGAATAAATAAAAAGTTTCTCTTGTGATTTACTGTATAAGCCAACAGTCAAAATCCTAAAGATTTTACATTTACAATTTAAAAAGGGTGCTACGAGGAACTTTTAAATATTTCTGAAATAGTCAAATTTTTCCTCTGATTATCATAAATGAAACATGACAGCAAACGAGACCTTCAGTGCAAAGAATGCTATTTTTATATAGTTTTTCTTAATGCCTTTGTCATGGGTATACGCTCACCCAGGAACAACAGGTGGCGTAGTAAAAACACTACCTCTTTAGTCCAAAGAGGTGCAAGAATTAAAAACTAAAAGTTCCTCGGAGCACCTTTTAACTTTTTTAAGAAGAGTGCTTAAAAATGCCTTAAATGAAAATGGATGTATGTGAATAGTTGCAGTTAAAATGTATGTGTATCAACTAAATTGAATTATTGAATAAACGTTTGAGCCGTCAAAAGTGAAGTAAAGTTTCAAAGTAGTGAAGCTATGAAACGTTACCTTTGCTGTAGTGCTGATCCTGATGCAAACAGGTGATGAGTAGACAGGTGTGCGTGTTGGGAAGGAATACTCGGTCATATATATAGCACTGAGCTCAAACCTGAAATGTTAAGAACACCAATGAAAAGGCTTTTGCATGGAGGTGTGAAAGAAGGCAGGTTTTAATTTTTTTTCCAATCTGTCTCAGGTTTGAAAAAAAAATGCTTTGAACTAATTTCTTGGGTAATATTGTTTGTCAATTTATCTTCTATAACATGTCTTCTTTCATACAAGTCTAAATCAAAAGGTCGACTAAACCTTGATTGTTTGGGTCTGTTTATTTATCCTATACAACCATCTTTATGTTACGGTAGTGGCAGGAAGGCAGGCAGGCAAGCAGGACCCAAATGCAGATGGTAAAATTAAATGATAATTTATTTAGCTCCCAAAAATGCTACTACTCAAAAAGGCCAAAAAACAAGGAGAACACAGAACACAAGTAAAACCAGTAACACCAGTAAAACCAGTAACACCAGTAACGCCAGCAACACACAAGAGACGAGACTCACCAAACAACCAGAATGCAAAGACAGGGAAAAAAAAAAAACACCAGGACTTAAGTCTTCAGGTTGACACGGCCAGCCAGGTCTGACCAGTTTTTCAGAAACCTGGCCAATTGACCAACCAGCCGAGTGATACCACAATGAAGCTGACGAGCAGCATCATCCTGTTTTAATCATTGTAACCACCAAGGTCCTCCATTCTGTATTTTTTCTAAAAATAAAAAATGAAAATAGACCTTAAAAAGTTCTTAATGCAAAGAAAGATACAAGGCACAAAGAAGTTGGAAATAACTGAAGGAACAGATTTGTGTTCAAAGATTAAGAACTTTTTTGTAATGATTTTAGTAATGTTTTCAGTAACTTTGCAGTGATGAGAGCAAAATGAACTAAGCCTAAATGTTGCAACCAAATATAGGCCAACTTTATAGTTTTGAAGGGTAGGTTGGTTTGGTTATTCATGTAGAGAACCGCCTTTTTTTCTTTTTTGTGTGAAGAATTTGTTGTTGATGTTCATTTTTAAGCGTTATTTATTTCAACAATACCACCAAAATATTTCAAATGATTTATTGTCATGTGCGGAAATACAAAAGAGTGCAATATGTGGTGCAGTCAATTAGTGTAAATGTATCTTATACCAGAAACTAGTAGCATAGAAAACGTGCAAATTGTGAAAAAAATGTTTAGATTGCTTTAGTGTATACTAAAGAAGAGCAATGTCTCTGTGTGAACTGATTATTTTGTAGAGATCTGCTGATCTGTTAAACAATTGTGTGAGTGGGTATTCAAAATAAATTGGTATGCTGGGCTAAGTCAGAAATGTACGTGCTACTATTGTAAAATGATAAGCCCTTGCTCCCCCAACTGTCCCTGCAAATCCCTGGTTGATAAGATAGTTATTCTCTCTACAATTACATGTGTGTGTTTATTGAGGGATGAACGCACTCACACACATTGATACGAGTAAAGCATGGGCAAGGGGGACGGGGGGGCAGTGACTGGAGATTTTCAGGGGCCCAGCCCAGATACCGATCCTCAAGTATGAAGAACTCTTTGAATTAACTTGAAAAACGTCATGAGATCCAACGCTTACAGGAAATGAAAAAGAAAAAAACATGTCCACGTGCATTGCTAGTGCCTATATCTAAAGCAACACAAACAGCTTTCATAGCCTCGCCACATTGCAAACTATTCAATATCTAGTCAAAGTTGGGTGTTTACACAGAGCTGCGGCTCCGCTTAAGGCCATTTAAAAAGCAGTAGAAAAGCAGAAATGTTCAAAATGTTTCAGATTGAGCACATCGGAGTGTAACTGTTTCAAACATAATCCATCCTATAAACCCTTTGTGTGCCAAATGGTGACAAGATTGGGTTTTGATATTAAACAGTTTTGTCTGGATTATATTTCCTGAGTTGTTCCTGCTCACGGAAAACACATCTAGGCCTACCTGCTACTTGTGTCTGGGTGTGGTTGTGAAAAGTATTTGGACCCCATGAAAAAACAGGTTGGGCACCTTTTGTAGTTCTTCTATATTCTTATAAACAGGACAGGCTAGTTACTCTGTCATTGTCCTGAGTCTACAAATAGGTTTAAATTGTCTCTTCTCATGAAGTACATTTTTGTGAAAAAGAATTTCCCTTTGGGGACAATAACTTCTAAAGGCTTTGACATAAGTCTTCAGGTTGACACGGCCAGCCAGGTCTGACCAGTTTTTCAGAAACCTGGCCAATTGACCAACCAGCCGAGTGATACCACAATGAAGCTGACGAGCAGCATCATCCTGTTTTAATCATTGTAACCACCAAGTTCCTGCTTTCTGTATTGTTTCTAAAAATAAAAAATGAAAATAGACCTTAAAAAGTTCTTAATGCAAAGAAAGATACAAGGCACAAAGAAGTTGGAAATAGCTGAAGGAACATATTTGTTTTCAAAGATTAAGAACTTTTTTGTAATGATTTTAGTAATGTTTTCAGTAACTTTGCAGTGATGAGAGCAAAATGAACTAAGCCTAAATGTTGCAACCAAATATAGGCCAACTTTATAGTTTTGAAGGGTAGGTTGGTTTGGTTATTCATGTAGAGAACCGCCTTTTTTTCTTTTTTGTGTGAAGAATTTGTTGTTGATGTTCATTTGTAAGCGTTATTTATTTCAACAATACCACCAAAATATTTCAAATGATTTATTGTCATGTGCAGAAATACAAAAGAGTCCAATATTTGGTGCAGTCAATTAGTGTAAATGTATCTTATACCAGAAACTAGTAGCATAGAAAACGTGCAAATTGTGAAAAAAATGTTTAGATTGCTTTAGTGGATACTAAAGAAGAGCAATGTCTCTGTGTGAACTGATTATTTTGTAGAGATCTGCTGATCTGTTAAACAATTGTGTGAGTGGGTATTCAAAATAAATTGGTATGCTGGGCTAAGTCAGAAATGTACGTGCTACTATTGTAAAATGATAAGCCCTTGCTCCCCCAACTGTCCCTGCAAATCCCTGGTTGATAAGATAGTTATTCTCTCTACAATTACATGTATGTGTTTATTGAGGGATGAACGCACTCACACACATTGATACGAGTAAAGCATGGGCAAGGGGGACGGGGGGGCAGTGACTGGAGATTTTCAGGGGCCCAGCCCAGATACCGATCCTCAAGTATGAAGAACTCTTTGAATTAACTTGAAAAACGTCATGAGATCCAACGCTTACAGGAAATGAAAAAGAAAAAAACATGTCCACGTGCATTGCTAGTGCCTATATCTAAAGCAACACAAACAGCTTTCATAGCCTCGCCACATTGCAAACTATTCAATATCTAGTCAAAGTTGGGTGTTTACACAGAGCTGCGGCTCCGCTTAAGGCCATTTAAAAAGCCGTAGAAAAGCAGAAATGTTCAAAATGTTTCAGATTGAGCACATCGGAGTGTAACTCTTTCAAACATAATCCATCCTATAAACCCTTTGTGTGCCAAATGGTGACAATATTGGGTTTTGATATTAAACAGTTTTGTCTGGATTATATTTCCTGAGTCGTTCCTGCTCACGGAAAACACATCTAGGCCTACCTGCTACTTGTGTCTGGGTGTGGTTGTGAAAAGTATTTGGACCCCATGAAAAAACAGGTTGGGCACCTTTTGTAGTTCTTCTACATCAGGGGTGGCCACTAGGTCGATCGCGATCAACCGGTCGATCGCGAGGGTAGTGTGGGTCGATCGCGTGGCATTCTTAAAAAAAAAAAAAAAAAAAAAAAAAAAAATTATTTAATTTTTTATTTTTTTTTATTTTTTTTACTATGTAAGAGCGAACGAGCCCTGTGAGCATGCGCCGACGTTCGGTGGAGGGAGAGAGGACACCACTCTCTAATTTGACATACAGTACATATCAGTTTGTTAGCCAGTGAGCTAACCACAGCTAATCCAAGTCAAGGAAGTGGAGAGGCTTCTACAAATTCTACTATGTAAAATACAGCCAGAGAGAGGAAGACTGTTCAGACAAACAGACCACCACATATTCTAGTGGGGCAGAAGTGATCATTGAGAAGGATTTTTTTTGTGTGACTCTATAAGTCTGCCTTTAAGATAAACCTATGCATTTGTGTATATTTCTTGCTCTTTTAAATTAGAATTGCTTAAGCCAGTGATTTTCAAACGCGGGGTTATGGCAGGGGGGGCGCGGATGAATATGTGAGTTTGTGTTTTTTATATTAAGATCACGGCATAGCTGGACAAGAGTTCTTCTGCTTCATTCCTCTCACTGCATTTAAATGCATTCATTATATTACAGAGAAATAGGTCTCGTTAAAGAAAAAGAGCACCAAGCCCAACCCAGAGGACCCTGCATGCATTTTTTTTATTTTGTATTAATATTTTTATGGAAAATCCATGTGTCTTTCTTCAATTGCTTCTAATTCATCAGACCCAGTGTCTCCAAATTATTTGTTCACACAAAATTCCTCATATTTAGCCTCTTAATTTTCCTCTCAAAGTGCACCAGATTCATGCATTTCACTTTAAAAAGGTGAAAAAAAATCTCCCGGGGGGGCATGCCCCCGGACCCCCCTAGGAGGGTCTGGTTCTCTGCTGGCTACTATTTTCCTCCAGCAGGACATTGGAGGTACTAGCGTGGCACTGGATGTGTGAATGACATTTAACTTGGCAATAATTTGGGCAAGTCTGTCTGCCTATCTTTCTCACTCCGCTGATATTTATTGGAGTCTTTGGTTGTATGCAGGAGTTTTTTCTTTTCTATACTGGAAAATACCTTTAGGCTGCAATTCTGCAGACATGTTTCCTCTTAACTGAGAACCATACCGTACAGAACAGAACCGTGACTTAAAAACCGAGGTACGTACCGAACCGTGACTTTTGACCCCTAATAGTAGGTGGTAGCTCACTTTGACTTGGTCATTTTAAAAGTAGCTCACAAGCTGAAAAACAGTGGCCACCCCTGTTCTACATTCTTATAAACAGGACAGGCTAGTTACTCTGTCATTGTCCTAAGTCTACAAATAGGTTTAAATTATCTCTTCGCATGAAGTAAATTTTTGTGAAAAAGAATTTCCCTTTGGGGACAATAACTTCTAAAGGCTTTGACATAAGTCTTCAGGTTGACACGGCCAGCCACGTCTGACCAGTTTTTCAGAAACCTGGCCAATTGACCAACCAGCCGAGTGATACCACAATGAAGCTGACGAGCAGCATCATCCTGTTTTAATCATTGTAACCACCAAGGTCCTGCTTTCTGTATTGTTTCTAAAAAATTAAAAATTAAAATAGACCTTAAAAAGTTCTTAATGCAAAGAAAGATACAAGGCACAAAGAAGTTGGAAATAGCTGAAGGAACAGATTTGTGTTCAAAGATTAAGAACTTTTTTGTAATGATTTTAGTAATGTTTTCAGTAATTTTGCAGTGATGAGAGCAAAATGAACTACGCCTAAATGTTGCAACCAAATATAGGCCAACTTTATAGTTTTGAAGGGTAGGTTGGTTTGGTTATTCATGTAGAGAACCGCCTTTTTTTCTTTTTTGTGTGAAGAATTTGTTGTTGATGTTCATTTTTAAGCGTTATTTATTTCAACAATACCACCAAAATATTTCAAATGATTTATTGTCATGTGCGGAAATACAAAAGAGTGCAATATGTGGTGCAGTCAATTAGTGTAAATGTATCTTATACCAGAAACTAGTAGCATAGAAAACGTGCAAATTGTGAAAAAAATGTTTAGATTGCTTTAGTGGATACTAAAGAAGAGCAATGTCTCTGTGTGAACTGATTATGTTGTAGAGATCTGCTGATCTGTTAAACAATTGTGTGAGTGGGTATTCAAAATAAATTGGTATGCTGGGCTAAGTCAGAAATGTACGTGCTACTATTGTAAAATGATAAGCCCTTGCTCCCCCAACTGTCCCTGCAAATCCCTGGTTGATAAGATAGTTATTCTCTCTACAATTACATGTATGTGTTTATTGAGGGATGAACGCACTCACACGCATTGATACGAGTAAAGCATGGGCAAGGGGGACGGGGGGGCAGTGACTGGAGATTTTCAGGGGCCCAGCCCAGATACCGATCCTCAAGTATGAAGAACTCTTTGAATTAACTTGAAAAACGTCATGAGATCCAACGCTTACAGGAAATGAAAAAGAAAAAAACATGTCCACGTGCATTGCTAGTGCCTATATCTAAAGCAACACAAACAGCTTTCATAGCCTCGCCACATTGCAAACTATTCAATATCTAGTCAAAGTTGGGTGTTTACACAGAGCTGCGGCTCCGCTTAAGGCCATTTAAAAAGCAGTAGAAAAGCAGAAATGTTCAAAATGTTTCAGATTGAGCACATCGGAGTGTAACTGTTTCAAACATAATCCATCCTATAAACCCTTTGTGTGCCAAATGGTGACAAGATTGGGTTTTGATATTAAACAGTTTTGTCTGGATTATATTTCCTGAGTCGTTCCTGCTCACGGAAAACACATCTAGGCCTACCTGCTACTTGTGTCTGGGTGTGGTTGTGAAAAGTATTTGGACCCCATGAAAAAACAGGTTAAGCACCTTTTGTAGTTCTTCTATATTCTTATAAACAGGACAGGCTAGTTACTCTGTCATTGTCCTGAGTCTACAAATAGGTTTAAATTATCTCTTCTCATGAAGTACATTTTTGTGAAAAAGAATTTCCCTTTGGGGACAATAACTTCTAAAGGCTTTGACATAAGTCTTCAGGTTGACACGGCCAGCCAGGTCTGACCAGTTTTTCAAAAACCTGGCCAATTGACCAACCAGCCGAGTGATACCACAATGAAGCTGACGAGCAGCATCATCCTGTTTTAATCATTGTAACCACCAAGATACTGCTTTCTGTATTGTTTCTAAAAATAAAAAATTAAAATAGACCTTAAAAAGTTCTTAATGCAAAGAAAGATACAAGGCACAAAGAAGTTGGAAATAGCTGAAGGAACATATTTGTTTTCAAAGATTAAGAACTTTTTTGTAATGATTTTAGTAATGTTTTCAGTAACTTTGCAGTGATGAGAGCAAAATGAACTAAGCCTAAATGTTGCAACCAAATATAGGCCAACTTTATAGTTTTGAAGGGTAGGTTGGTTTGGTTATTCATGTAGAGAACCGCCCTTTTTTTCTTTTTTGTGTGAAGAATTTGTTGTTGATGTTAATTTTTAAGCGTTATTTATTTCAACAATACCACCAAAATATTTCAAATGATTTATTGTCATGTGCAGAAATACAAAAGAGTCCAATATTTGGTGCAGTCAATTAGTGTAAATGTATCTTATACCAGAAACTAGTAGCATAGAAAACGTGCAAATTGTGATAAAAATGTTTAGATTGCTTTAGTGGATACTAAAGAAGAGCAATGTCTCTGTGTGAACTGATTATTTTGTAGAGATCTGCTGAACTGTTAAACAATTGTGTGAGTGGGTATTCAAAATAAATTGGTATGCTGGGTTAAGTCAGAAATGTACGTGCTACTATTGTAAAATGATAAGCCCTTGCTCCCCCAACTGTCCCTGCAAATCCCTGGTTGATAAGATAGTTATTCTCTCTACAATTACATGTATGTGTTTATTGAGGGATGAACGCACTCACACGCATTGATACAAGTAATGCATGGGTAAGGGGGGGGGGCATTGATTGGAGGTATTCAGGGGCCCAGCCCAGATACCAATCCTCAAGTATGAAGAACTCTTTGAATTAACTTGAAAAACGTCATGAGATCCAACGCTTACAGGAAATGAGAAAGAAAAAAACATGTCCACGTGCGTTGCTAGTGCCGATATCTAAAGCAACACAAACAGCTTCCATAGCCTCGCCACATTGCAAACTATTCAATATCTATTCAAAGTTGGGTGTTTACACAGAGCTGCGGCTCCGCTTAAGGCCATTTAAAAAGCAGTAGAAAAGCAGAAATGTTCAAAATGTTTCAGATTGAGCACATCGGAGTGTAACTGTTTCAAACTTAATCCATCCTATAAACCCTTTGTGTGCCAAATGGTGACAAGATTGGGTTTTGATATTGAACAGTTTTGTCTGGATTATATTTCCTGAGTCGTTCCTGCACACGGAAAACACATCTAGGCCTACCTGCTACTTGTGTCTGGGTGTGGTTGTGAAAAGTATTTGGACCCCATGAAAAAACAGGTTGGGCACCTTTTGTAGTTCTTCTAAATTCTTATAAACAGGACAGGCTAGTTACTCTGTCATTGTCCTGAGTCTACAAATAGGTTTAAGTTATCTCTTCTCATAAAGTACATTTTTGTGAAAAAGAATTTCCCCTTGGGGACAATAACTTCTAAAGGCTTTGACATTAGTCTTCAGGTTGACACGGCCAGCCAGGTCTGACCAGTTTTTCAGAAACCTGGCCAATTGACCAACCAGCCGAGTGATACCACAATGAAGCTGACCAGCAGCATCATCCTGTTTTAATCATTGTAACCACCAAAGTCCTGCACTCTGTATTGTTTCTAAAAATTAAAAATTAAAATAGACCTTAAAAAGTTCTTAATGCAAAGAAAGATACAAGGCACAAAGAAGTTGGAAATAACTGAAGGAACAGATTTGTGTTCAAAGATTAAGAACTTTTTTGTATTGATTTTAGTAATGTTCTCAGTAATTTTGGAGTGATGAGAGCAGAATGACCTAAGCCTAAATGTTGCAACCAAATATAGGCCAACTTTATAGTTTTGAAGGGTAGGTTGGTTTGGTTATTCATGTAGAGAACCGCCTTTTTTTTCTTTTTTGTGTGAAGAATTTGTTGTTGATGTTAATTTTTAAGCGTTATTTATTTCAACAATGCCAGCAAAATATTTCAAATGATTTATGGTCATGTGCAGAAATACAAAAGAGTGCAATATTTGGTGCAGTCAATTAGTGTAAATGTATGTTATACCAGAAACTAGTAGCATAGAAAACGTGCAAATTGTGAAAAAACTTTTAGATTGCTTTAGTGGATACTAAAGAAGAGCAATATCTCTGTGTGAACTGATTATTTTGTAGAGATCTGCAGATCTGTTAAACAATTGTGTGAGTGGGTATTCAAAATAAATTGGTATGCTGGGCTAAGTCAGAAATGTACGGGCTACTATTGTAAAATAATAAGCCCTTGCTCCCCCAACTGTCCCTGCAAATCCCTGGTTTATAAGATAGTTATTCTCTCTACAATTACATGTATGTGTTTATTGAGGGATGAGCGCACTCACACGCATTGATATGAGTAAAGTATGGGTAAGGGGGGGGGGGGGGGGGGCAGTGACTGGAGGTCTTCAGGGGCCCAGCCCAGATACCAATCCTCAAGTATGAAGAACTCTTTGAATTAACTTGAAAAACGTCATGAGATCCAACGCTTACAGGAAATGAGAAAGAAAAAAACATGTCCACGTGCATTGCTAGTGCCGATATTTAAAGCAACACAAACAGCTTTCATAGCCTCGCCACATTGCAAACTATTCAATATCTATTCAAAGTTGGGTGTTTACACAGAGCTGCGGCTCCGCTTAAGGCCATTTAAAAAGCAGTAGAAAAGCAGAAATGTTCAAAATGTTTCAGATTGAGCACATCGGAGTGTAACTGTTTCAAACTTAATCCATCCTATAAACCCTTTGTGTGCCAAATGGTGACAAGATTAGGTTTTGATATTAAACAGTTTTGTCTGGATTATATTTTCTGAATCGTTCCTGCTCACGGAAAACACATCTAGACCTACCTGCTACTTGTGTCTGGGTGTGGTTGTGAAAAGTATTTGGACCCCATGAAAAAACAGGTTGGGCACCTTTTGTAGTTCTTCTACATTCTTATAAACAGGACAGGCTAGTTACTCTGTCATTGTCCTGAGTCTACAAATAGGTTTAAATTATCTCTTCTCATAAAGTACATTTTTGTGAAAAAGAATTTCCCCTTGGGGACAATAACTTCTAAAGGCTTTGACATTAGTCTTCAGGTTGACACGGCCAGCCAGGTCTGACCAGTTTTTCAGAAACCTGGCCAATTGACCAACCAGCCGAGTGATACCACAATGAAGCTGACGAGCAGCATCATCCTGTTTTAATCATTGTAACCACCAAAGTCCTGCACTCTGTATTGTTTCTAAAAATTAAAAATTAAAATAGACCTTAAAAAGTTCTTAATGCAAAGAAAGATACAAGGCACAAAGAAGTTGGAAATAACTGAAGGAACAGATTTGTGTTCAAAGATTAAGAACTTTTTTGTAATGATTTTAGTAATGTTTTCAGTAATTTTGGAGTGATGAGAGCAGAATGACCTAAGCCTAAATGTTGCAACCAAATATAGGCCAACTTTATAGTTTTGAAGGGTAGGTTGGTTTGGTTATTCATGTAGAGAACCGCCTTTTTTTTCTTTTAGATTGCTTTAGTGGATACTAAAGAAGAGCAATGTCTCTGTGTGAACTGATTATTTTGTAGAGATCTGCTGATCTGTTAAACAATTGTGTGAGTGGCTATTCAAAATAAATTGGCGCATTGATACGAGTAAAGCATGGGTAAGGGGGGGGGGGGGGGCAGTGAAAAACGTCATGAGATCCAACGCTTACAGGAAATGAGAAAGAAAAAAACATGTCCACGTGCATTGCTAGTGCCGATATCTAAAGCAACACAAACAGCTTTCATAGCCTCGCCACATTGCAAACTATTCAATATCTATTCAAAGTTGGGTGTTTACACAGAGCTGCGGCTCCGCTTAAGGCCATTTAAAAAGCAGTAGAAAAGCAGAAATGTTCAAAATGTTTCAGATTGAGCACATCGGAGTAGAACTGTTTCAAACTTAATCCATCCTATAAACCCTTTGTGTGCCAAATGGTGACAAGATTGGGTTTTGATATTAAACAGTTTTGTCTGGATTATATTTCCTGAGTTGTTCCTGCACACGGAAAACACATCTAGGCCTACCTGCTACTTGTGTCTGGGTGTGGTTGTGAAAAGTATTTGGACCCCATGAAAAAAAAGGTTGGGCACCTTTTGTAGTTCTTCTACATTCTTATAAACAGGACAGGCTAGTTACTCTGTCATTGTCCTGAGTCTAGAAATAGGTTTAAATTATCTCTTCGCATGAAGTACATTTTTGTGAAAAAGAATTTCCCTTTGGGGACTATAACTTCTAAAGGCTTTGACATAAGTCTTCAGGTTGACACGGCCAGCCAGGTCTGACCAGTTTTTCAGAAACCTGGCCAATTGACCAACCAGCCGAGTGATACCACAATGAAGCTGACGAGCAGCATCATCCTGTTTTAATCATTGTAACCACCAAGCTCCTGCTTTCTGTATTGTTTCTAAAAAGTAAAAATGAAAATAGACCTTGAAAAGTTCTTAATGCAAAGAAAGATACAAGGCACAAAGAAGTTGGAAATAGCTGAAGGAACAGATTTGTGTTCAAAGATTAAGAACTTTTTTGTAATGATTTTAGTAATGTTTTCAGTAACTTTGCAGTGATGAGAGCAAAATGAACTAAGCCTAAATGTTGCAACCAAATATAGGCCAACTTTATAGTTTTGAAGGGTAGGTTGGTTTGGTTATTCATGTAGAGAACCGCCTTTTTTTCTTTTTTGTGTGAAGAATTTGTTGTTGATGTTCATTTTTAAGCGTTATTTATTTCAACAATACCACCAAAATATTTCAAATGATTTATTGTCATGTGCAGAAATACAAAAGAGTCCAATATTTAGTGCAGTCAATTAGTGTAAATGTATCTTATACCAGAAACTAGTAGCATAGAAAACGTGCAAATTGTGAAAAAAATGTTTAGATTGCTTTAGTGGATACTAAAGAAGAGCAATGTCTCTGTGTGAACTGATTATTTTGTAGAGATCTGCTGATCTGTTAAACAATTGTGTGAGTGGGTATTCAAAATAAATTGGTATGCTGGGCTAAGTCAGAAATGTACGTGCTACTATTGTAAAATGATAAGCCCTTGCTCCCCCAACTGTCCCTGCAAATCCCTGGTTGATAAGATAGTTATTCTCTCTACAATTACATGTATGTGTTTATTGAGGGATGAGCGCACTCACACGCATTGATACGAGTAAAGCATGGGTAAGGGGGAGCGGGGGGGGGCATTGACTGGAGGTATTCAGGGGCCCAGCCCAGATACCAATCCTCAAGTATGAAGAACTCTTTGAATTAACTTGAAAAACGTCATGAGATCCAACGCTTACAGGAAATGAGAAAGAAAAAAACATGTCCACGTGCATTGCTAGTGCCGATATCTAAAGCAACACAAACAGCTTTCATAGCCTCGCCACATTGCAAACTATTCAATATCTATTCAAAGTTGGGTGTTTACACAGAGCTGCGGCTCCGCTTAAGGCCATTTAAAAAGCAGTAGAAAAGCAGAAATGTTCAAAATGTTTCAGATTGAGCACATCGGAGTGTAACTGTTTCAAACTTAATCCATCCTATAAACCCTTTGTGTGCCAAATGGTGACAAGATTGGGTTTTGATATTAAACAGTTTTGTCTGGATTATATTTCCTGAGTCGTTCCTGCTCACGGAAAACACATCTAGGCCTACCTGCTACTTGTGTCTGGGTGTGGTTGTGAAAAGTATTTGGACCCCATGAAAAAAAAGGTTGGGCACCTTTTGTAGTTCTTCTACATTCTTATAAACAGGACAGGCTAGTTACTCTGTCATTGTCCTGAGTCTAGAAATAGGTTTAAATTATCTCTTCGCATGAAGTACATTTTTGTGAAAAAGAATTTCCCTTTGGGGACTATAACTTCTAAAGGCTTTGACATAAGTCTTCAGGTTGACACGGCCAGCCAGGTCTGACCAGTTTTTCAGAAACCTGGCCAATTGACCAACCAGCCGAGTGATACCACAATGAAGCTGACGAGCAGCATCATCCTGTTTTAATCATTGTAACCACCAAGCTCCTGCTTTCTGTATTGTTTCTAAAAAGTAAAAATGAAAATAGACCTTGAAAAGTTCTTAATGCAAAGAAAGATACAAGGCACAAAGAAGTTGGAAATAGCTGAAGGAACAGATTTGTGTTCAAAGATTAAGAACTTTTTTGTAATGATTTTAGTAATGTTTTCAGTAACTTTGCAGTGATGAGAGCAAAATGAACTAAGCCTAAATGTTGCAACCAAATATAGGCCAACTTTATAGTTTTGAAGGGTAGGTTGGTTTGGTTATTCATGTAGAGAACCGCCTTTTTTTCTTTTTTGTGTGAAGAATTTGTTGTTGATGTTCATTTTTAAGCGTTATTTATTTCAACAATACCACCAAAATATTTCAAATGATTTATTGTCATGTGCAGAAATACAAAAGAGTCCAATATTTGGTGCAGTCAATTAGTGTAAATGTATCTTATACCAGAAACTAGTAGCATAGAAAACGTGCAAATTGTGAAAAAAATGTTTAGATTGCTTTAGTGGATACTAAAGAAGAGCAATGTCTCTGTGTGAACTGATTATTTTGTAGAGATCTGCTGATCTGTTAAACAATTGTGTTAGTGGGTATTCAAAATAAATTGGTATGCTGGGTTAAGTCAGAAATGTACGTGCTACTATTGTAAAATGATAAGCCCTTGCTCCCCCAACTGTCCCTGCAAATCCCTGGTTGATAAGATAGTTATTCTCTCTACAATTACATGTATGTGTTTATTGAGGGATGAACGCACTCACACACATTGATACGAGTAAAGCATGGGCAAGGGGGGCGGGGGGGCAGTGACTGGAGATTTTCAGGGGCCCAGCCCAGATACCGATCCTCAAGTACGAAGAACTCTTTGAATTAACTTGAAAAACGTCATGAGATCCAACGCTTACAGGAAATGAAAAAGAAAAAAACATGTCCACGTGCATTGCTAGTGCCTATATCTAAAGCAACACAAACAGCTTTCATAGCCTCGCCTCATTGCAAACTATTCAATATCTATTCAAAGTTGGGTGTTTACACAGAGCCGCGGCTCCGCTTAAGGCCATTTAAAAAGCAGTAGAAAAGCAGAAATGTTCAAAATGTTTCAGATTGAGCACATCGGAGTGTAACTGTTTCAAACATAATCCATCCTATAAACCCTTTGTGTGCCAAATGGTGACACGATTGGGTTTTGATATTAAACAGTTTTGTCTGGATTATATTTCCTGAGTCGTTCCTGCTCACGGAAAACACATCTAGGCCTACCTGCTACTTGTGTCTGGGTGTGGTTGTGAAAAGTATTTGGACCCCATGAAAAAACAGGTTGGGCACCTTTTGTAGTTCTTCTACATTCTTATAAACAGGACAGGCTAGTTACTCTGTCATTGTCCTGAGTCTACAAATAGGTTTAAATTATCTCTTCTCATGAAGTACATTTTTGTGAAAAAGAATTTCCCTTTGGGGACAATAACTTCTAAAGGCTTTGACATAAGTCTTCAGGTTGACACGGCCAGCCAGGTCTGACCAGTTTTTCAGAAACCTGGCCAATTGACCAACCAGCCGAGTGATACCACAATGAAGCTGACGAGCAGCATCATCCTGTTTTAATCATTGTAACCACCAAGGTCCTGCTTTCTGTATTGTTTCTAAAAATAAAAAATGAAAATAGACCTTAAAAAGTTCTTAATGCAAAGAAAGATACAAGGCACAAAGAAGTTGGAAATAACTGAAGGAACAGATTTGTGTTCAAAGATTAAGAACTTTTTTGTAATGATTTTAGTAATGTTTTCAGTAATTTTGCAGTGATGAGAGCAGAATGAACTAAGCCTAAATGTTGCAACCAAATATAGGCCAACTTTATAGTGTTGAAGGGTAGGTTGGTTTGAGAGACAGAGGTGAAATGGGGCAGAGAGGGGAGTGACATGCAGAGAACGACCGCGGGCGGGAATAGAACCCGTATCTGCTGCTGGGCCCGGCCCGGAGGGGGGGGGGGGGGGGGGGGGGGAAGACGCCCTACCAACTGAGCTAAGGGCGCCCAAACTTAACTGTTTCTGATGTTGTATGTGGTATCATAGTAATCCCTGACCATGAAAGCATAGGGTTAGACTTCACTAGTTATGTGGTATTATGTTTGGTTCAGGAGTTATGATGAAAAATGCATAATTAGGCTATGGCGGAAAGTAAAATGGTCTCCATGGCAACCATGATTCGATTTTGCAATGGCTTAATATCGGAAAATGTTCAGAGACCCAAACTGTATAAGTTTACCATGTTTCAAGCTTTTCTGTAAAGGTTAACAATTTTGGACGTATCCCCTCTACCATAAAACAGTACTTTAGGAAGCCGAAAATTGACATAAAGGTATGGTTAAGAAACCACTTTTAGTATGTTATTAATTACTTATTTATGAGTAAAAACAGTTGGAATGGTTTATGTTGCAATTTTTGAGAAGTCAGCTTATATAATGCCTGGACTATCCCCTCTTTACCCAATTTCATCACTGTCTAATAAAGGGTTAAATCATTGCCCAAAAAATAAATCTTAAAAAATTGTAACTCACTTTTCCTGCCTTTACAGTTAATGTACTGTTCCGTGCTTTATTGCATTCTTGGAAACAAGTATTGCCACAATAAATCGTAAATGGACTCCACTTATATAGCACTTGTCCCTGTTTTTTCACAGACTCAAAGCGCTTTACATTGTTTTGTACACATTCACCCAATCAAACACATTCATACACCGATAGCAGCAGCAGCTACCACACAGGGTACAAGGTAAGGTACTGAACCCTAAATTGCTCCAGATAGCTATCTGGAGCAATTTAGAAAAAGGGCCTCTTTCTCAATAGAGAGCTGTTATAGCTAATATATATAACCAAGTCTGTTGTAAAAATAGAACCAAAAATAGCCCAGTACTAGTGACACAATGGCTACCATCCACGGCATCCACAGTTCACACAATGGACAAGGCAACAAAAAGAAAAATAATGTCTTATCATATAAATGTTCACACCAGAAATCACACCTGTATGTGTATTTCTTTCTCAGTCTGTGACTTTCTTATCTGGGTCTGTCGGCTCTATTATTTCCTCAAAGCACTTGAAACTGAATTACATTTCCTGTAAACCCAAATCCACAAAATCCTTGGGAAAAAAAACATGTCATTTTGGGAGTTAGTTGCATGATAGTAAAGCATCTGAAAAGAGTTAAGCATATTTCTCCATCCTAATGAAAGATATTGTAATTTAAGTTTGATAAACTTTACAGAAATTCGGTTTATATGAGGCGAGACTATGCCCTGGTTCTCATGATACCATAAGTATTTTGAACCAATCAAAGCAGTTATCTCCCCGAACGTTCTATATATTTTTCAATAAAGACCGTTCCACACAGTCATGTCAAAAGGTCTAGACAGTAGAAAAAGCACAGTTTTATAATATTTATATACATATATTTAAAAAAGACACTTACGCTCGTTAAAAAGCGGTTGGTGGACAAGGGCCCTTATTAAGGGCCTGTGATCAGGCAGACATCCCACCTGTTACAAGCCTCAGAGAGGTAATTTCATCCAAAACTTCCCCTCAAACTACTGCCTCTAACTAACAGACCATAAGTCTAACCGACAAATGAGTTCACTTTTAGAACCAGAGGAAGCTGATGAAGACACAGTGTGAAGATTGTGTCTGTAATGTGAAGAATGTGAGAACCAGAGCATTTTAAAAGTGTGGTACAGTCTGCCATTCTCTAGAAATGTCATGTCTCAGTTAACATGGGAGTCTATGTGGCAGTTGGTTGGACACCATTTAGCTTGGAAGCCCAAACCTCCCATTGTGAAGTCCGATTGCCTCAGTACATGTCCTACATGTTGATGTCAAAATTATCCATGTAGGGTTTAATTTGTGAGAGTGAGAGGAAGTTAAAAATAGGCTTTGGTGTATTTTCACACCAGTTCAGGGGCCGTATTCACAAAACATTTTAAGGCTAAGAGTAGGTCCTAACATACTGATTTAGGAGTAACTCTCAAAAATAAGGGGCGTTTCACTGCTAATTGTAGGACTCCTAACTTTTTAAGATAAGTGTAATTCACAAAGCATTTTAGCGCTAAAACTAGCTCCTAAATCTATAAAAAGCTAGGAGTCCTCGAGAGGACTCCTAAGTCACTAAGAGTAAATCACAGACAACCATTTGATGGTGTTTTGGAGAGATTTAATGCTAGTGAGCTTTATAAAAGGTACCTTTAATAGCTGTAAGGGTTTAATGATCTTAGTAAAGCTATATTTAGAAAGTATAGACACATTTATATTTATATAAAAAAATATTTATTAAGTTCCTTTTCCTCCAGTTGCTTTGGGTTTACGATGCACTGAAAGTTACTGTTGGTGTCACGTTTGGGTTTAATTTCCCACTAGAGGCCTATATGTGGCGCTTCCCAGCATCTCCTCCGTTCCACAGGTCCGCTACTGTATAGTTGCGCGTCTCGCCTTTTTCCTTCCTCATGCACTTTACGATTTTGCCGGCTGTTGTTTCTAAATTGTGAATTTCCTGGTTTGTCGCTGTCTGACTATTGCTGCATAGTCCGCCGTTGAGAGAAATACAGTGAGAGTGCATGGCGTGCAGCTGTTCAATGAGGATATTTTCTCCGATTCAAATCATTGTAAAATTTAAAATGAATAGGCCTATGTGGCGCTATTGTAGGTTAATTGTGAACAAATGTGTGGGAAACCCTGCAGTATCTTGGTTTCATGTTAAATCAATGTCACTTGTCATTAATTGTATATAAAAACTCTTTACATTAATACAGCGACACGATATGGATATCTCCCACAGTGTTTCCATCATAAATTCACTCTTAGCTCTCATTCCCTCTCAGCCAATCACTGTGGGCATAGAAGGTATGAACATGACATCATCCATAGCAACAGGGTCAACACCGCCCTCTAGTCTTAGCTAAGGAGTCCCTCCCATTCCTTAGTAAAAGTTGCTCTTATCAGCTTTGTGAATAGGTTTTAAGAAATTACTCCTTACTAAGAACTTTTAGTGCTCCTTAGGAGTACTCTTAGCGCTAAGATAAAATGTTTTGTTTTCACAATTCAGAAACAACAGCCGGCGAAATCGTAAAGTACATGCTGAAGGAAAAAGGCGAGACGCGCAACTATACAGTAGCGGATCTGTGGAACGGAGGAGATGCTGCAAAGCGCCACATATAGGCCTACTCTAGTAGGAAATTAAACCCAAACGTGACACCAACAGTAACTTTCAGTGCATCGTAAACCCAAAGCAACTGCAGGAAAAGGAACTTAATAAATAATGTTTTATATAAATATAATAAATATAAATGTGTCTATACTTTCTAAATATTGGCTAGCTTTACGATCATTAAACCCTTACAGCTATTAAAGGTAGGCTACCTTTTATAAAGCTAAATAGCATTAAATCTCTCGAAAACACCATCAAATGGTTGTCTGTGATTTACTCTTAGTGACTTAGGAGTCCTCTCGAGGACTCCTAGCTTTTCATAGATTTAGGAGCTAGTTTTAACGCTAAAATGCTTTGTGAATTACACTTATCTTAAAAAGTTAGGAGTCCTAAAATTAGGAGTGAAACGCCCCTTATTTTTGAGAGTTACTCCTAAATCAGCACGTTAGGACCTACTCTTAGCCTTAAAATGTTTTGTGAATACGGCCCCAGAGCAATAAAAGTGGAACATCATTCCAAATGAGCTGAAAGTGTTGGCAGACTTTCACTTGTTTTCAGGCCAAATTAAGAAATGGATTGTCAATAACCAATCTTGCACTCATTAGTTTAGTCTAAAGTCCTCGTTTTAATGATATTTTTATCTCAGTGTAAGTCTGAAATGGGTATTTCATGTGTGGCATATAGTGATGTGATGTGTATATATACTGTATATTGTATTGTAGCCTATGTAATTATATTCTGTGCAGAATTCTGCGCAGATGGAAATAAGCAAACTGCTATAATCTGGTACAACGCATCTTTACTCTGTGAGATTAATGTTTTTTTGTACATGGTCCCTGACAAATAAACTAATAAAAAATAAAGTGAAATAAAAATAGAAGTAGGCCCATACCAGGAAAGAACCCAGGGGAACGCCGGTAGTGACTGGAAATGGGAATTCAACAGTTGTAGTTGGATGAACATAAACTGGAAATAAGGAATTCACACCAGAAACATGTTATGCTGCAGAATATTTTTATTTGTGGAATCCACTTTTCTTTTTTTTTTCATTGATTGAGATTTAAATGGATATACGACAGGAAATGAACAAATCACAAGAAAGTTTCCCTCCAGTAAAAAACTGATTTACAGTTTGTGATGTTAACAGGGTTCCCAGAGCCAGGGGGATTCCTGGAAAAGTCCTGGAATTTGACAACAATTAACCAGTCATGGAAATGGTTTGGTATTAACGGAATGTTTTGGAACAAACTCCAAGAAAATTTGAGGTCTGCTGCAACTCTCAGCTCTTTTAAATCAAGTCTGAAGATTTTTTTCCCTTTTAACCTGTAATTTTATTTATTTCTAATGTGTATTCTATACTTGATGTATTTTAATCTTGCCCCTGTAAAGCACCTTGAATGGCCTTGTGTCTGAAATTTGCTATACAAATAAACCTGCCTTGCATTTACACAAATTTTCACTGGTGATTAAAACGCAAAAATCCACAAACGTGATATGAAATATTTCCTTGAATTACTTTTGATTCAAATCTAGTGTGTTGGTTTGAACGTCACTAGCGTCATGTGATACACGTTGGGATGTGTATCGTGTGTGTTTTTTTTTAGGTGTTTTCTATGTTTGTGAAAACTGGTGATGGGAAAGTTTAGATCCCGGACGAGCCCCCAATTGTTACAGTCCTCACCCCGAGCCAAAATGGGGACGTAACAGATGCATAAACATGAAACTACCAATGAAGTTTGAAAATTCATTGGTAGAAATATTGTTGTGTTAACCCTGTATTACTGACTACAGAGGCATTTGATTTTGAAAAGCATTTATTAGAAACTGAATCATTTAGAGTTAGTTCTCTAATATGGAAGTTTAATATCTTAGACTCAGTGACGTCATCCTTGTAGATCTGGAGGCTTCACTGTTTCCTGGCACAGACGAATGCTCTCTTCCGATCACATGCGGCATCAAACCAAGAGTTTCCTGTGTAGAGGGACAAGAATCAATATGGCTTTTGAAATTAATTTGTTTGCTTGTGAGATTAAGTTTATGGGTATTTGACAGTCCAAGGCATTTGAAGATGGGTAACACTTTACAATAAGGGAACATAAATAAACGGTTAGTTAATGCTATTACGGGTTAGTTAAAGCGTAGTTAATGCCTATTAAGCATCAAGTTAGTTATTTACAGTTAGTTAATGCTTCGTTAACTAATGCTTAGTTAAGCATAAACTAAGCTTTACATTTAGTAAATGCTTAGTTTATGTTAATTAAGCAATATCACACTCGAGGTATATATATATATAGCGACCTCGAGTGCGATATTGCTTTTATACAGCAGTTTTACAACTTAAATTCACAAGTTAAACTTTAAAATATGATCGTTAATCATTTAAGAATGTATTTGCTTCCGCCTACACAAATAGTCCGACAACAGCAGTCAGAGCGGAGCGCGTTGCTAAGCAACATTTCAACAACTTAACGGGAGTGAGCTCGTCCTGCTGTGTTTACTCTGGTAACATTAACCACGGCTGCCCTGTCCTGTAAAAATCACCAAAGTAAAGGAACGGCAGAACTTAATCTAGTTGGCATTAAGGTCCGCTACTCAATCCAAACCCCCACGCTTCATTTCCAAGAGTTGATGAGTGTATTGCTGCCCGGGGGAAGTCATACAATGAAGTGGGAAAGCTAGGCTAGGCTAAAGCTAGGCTGCGTCCGGATCGCGTCCGCTCGTATTATCTAGCAGCCTGAGTTTATATCCACACACTATTGCTGTCTTCAGTAACGCGAGTGAGTGATTATTGTGTGTGTGTGTAGCAGCTCTGCCCTCTCAAAGGGGAGACTCACCACAGTCAACCTGAGTCACACACACACACACACACACACACAGTTAACACAGATGAAGTCGTCAGTGAGCGGAGTGATTTTGTCAGTTTGGTGAACAGTCCCTGAACATTCAGAGTGATGTTAGACGCTCATATCAGCGCCGCTTCAGAACGCATGGAATGTCTCTCGTCCAATCAAATCACTCGGTCAGAACCAACTGCTGTATAATTAAGTATTTATTAAGAGTTAATTAAGCATTTACTAACAGTTAATATATGTACCCTTATTGTAGAGTGTTACCTGAAGCCGTCAGCCATATCAGCCGTTTGGCTGTTGATGAGAATGGGGTGATGGCCTAATTCTTTATATTTCTTTTGGAGTCAAGATATTTGTTTGTACCTTGATAGGCGACCACAACACAGTCTTCCTTGCCTTCTCCGTTGTTGGGCTCTCTGGTATACCAGAGTGTGTAGTCGACCACGGATCCGTCATTCCACTTAAACATTCCCTCCTGGAAGAGAAAACTGATGTCTGAACAACTGTCCTAATCACTGATTATCCATTGAAGCAATGGCTCACAACCACAGTTAAGGGGCGTTGTTCGGCCAGACGCGAAACAGACCGCGACCCCCTGAAAAAGCTTTTATAAAACGAAAGTCAGACATATTACGATTTATTTAAATCAAGAAATCTGTTATCAATTAATACAAAGTTGTCCCTCCTGACAGCCTGTAAAACGCACGGCGGTTGCTATGCAATGTTCTGTAGCGTCCCTTGGAGAAAAGGCTACGAGAGCTGCAGTCGCTAGCAATTTATTGAGGAAGTTCACAGGCTAGCCTACAGTAAGCCGTAGCCACTGACAAAACGACAAACATTTAACCTCACCGTGTGTCTGATCTATTATTTTTCATTTAACTTTTATTTATCCTCGAGAGACCAATTGAGGGGTGACCCTCATTTACAATGACGTCGAGTTGATTACATTTCATTATCAGAATACACATTCATTATTTACATGGCAACAACATACTCACCATAGTGTAGCATTAGCACACAAAAAATGTCTCACCTTTAAAGCATCGGTGAGCCCAATCCAGTAGTATATTTTTTCTTTCTTTTCGCGAACCAGACCTCTCACAAAGTTGTCTTCTGCCAAACTGTGGACTGAGGTCAGGTGTCCACCAAGGCCAACACAGGCGGCCTGATTAGGAAGACAGAGAAACCAAATCATTATGCAAGTTCTGAAAGTTTGTAGAGAAGTATGAGGCCGTCTTCCAATACCCATACTGTCTGCTATTTAGTATGGTAGAAAAAAAGATTTAAGATGTCCCGATTCTTGTGGCCAGATTTAGTATGGTTAGAAATACTCAGATGTCTACTACATCCGGACGAGATTTTTAGTGTTGAAAAAAGCATCCTGGTCGATTCTGACCCATAATCCAGTGCGAACCTGAAGTGACATCACATCGCCTCCATATGAAAACAACCGGGGATGTGACGCAGGCACTGAGGTAAATGTCTATTAGTGATATTGGGCTATACAAATAAAACTGATTTGATATAAAAGCAAGAGGCAAGATCAAGGCGCGATGTGATGATGAAATAAATAAGTAAAAGTATGTCCCGAGTGTATGCCTACTGCATCCTAACTAGATTCTTTGTATTGTCAGATGTAGTATGTAGAATAGTTAAAAGAAAAAGTATGCCATTTGGAACGCAGGGTGAGATTCAATTCAGAAAAGCTTTATTGTCATGACTATTGTGGTAAACAAACAGTCTTGCCAAAGTCTTAAAAATGATACCAAAAGAGAACATTCAGAATAATATGAAAATATAATATAACATAACAAACAGATATACATTTTACACAGATATATACATTTTAATATATGTTTGAATGTTGGGCAGTGAGGTCATTTCAAACAGGTTAGGAACAAGGTAAAGACATACCTCTGCATCGGGAAAGCTCAGTCCCTGGATTAGAGCGATGTAACAGTGAGAGCCATAAGTTTTCCAACCACTAGGACAGTCTGACCACTGTGAAATTGAACAACACAATTAATAACATGTCTTTTTTCATTTGATTATAAATCAAAGGTCCAAATTGTACATTCAGGTGTTTATCTGACTAAAATGTGTCTGTATACGTCTCCTATGCAACCATATTTAACGGACATTATTCAACATTAGTTTCTCAATACTGTGAACCAAAAATCTCAATTTTCTAAGGACACACTCACTACGCAAAGTTGTCATGTACCGTACTCAAGTACGCTTTGCCTTATGCTGCTCTCACCGTTATATCTCTCTCCCTCTTTTATTAGCCCACACCTATAGGCCTACACACACACACAGAGACATTTTATGTTCAAGTCTGTGTGATGGTCAATAAATTACTAACCGACTATATTTATTCTGCCTGCTAGTATAATAAATTGACGTCAGGATTGCCATCTTATAAATGTTTTCATAATCAGGTATCACTATTCTGAAGGTTATTACAGAAGTGCTTGTTCATATGTTTTTAACTGGTCATATTCATTCGTCTGATTTATGAAACAATTTCTTCTTAAAAATATGCTGAAAAGGGGGGCGCCCTTAGCTCAGTTGGTAGGGCGTCCCCCCATGGGCCTCGGCCAGCAGCGGACCCGGGTTTGATTCCAGCCCGCAATCGTTCTCTGCATGTCACTCCCCTCTCTGCCCCATTTTAACTCTTAATGTCAGCAATCAACTGGTCAAGTTTGTTTTTAGCAAAGTTTTAAACAATTGGTTCATTTCATTTAACTTTTATTTATACTAAAGAGATCAATTTAGGGGTGACCCTCATTTATAATGATGTCGAGTCGAACAAATGCAAAGCAAAAACAACAATACATACACAATGCAAATACACAACTGAGAAAAAAATGTAAACATTTACACAGAGAATGGCTGGAATGAAATGGGTGAAAGTACAATATAGTCTAATTAAACAGTTACAGGTAGAGTTTGGCAGATTTTATATAATATGTCTAGATTTGGTACTCACAGCTCCTGAAATCAACAGTCCGCCAGTCAGACTGAGGAGGAAAACCAAGTGGAAACCTGATGTCATCTGTAGAAAAGCATTTACAAAAAAAAAGCTTGAAAATGACCAATGGATTTATGTGAATAGTTGCAGTTTTTTTTTTACTCTATTTATACAGGTAAATCCCATTGAGACCGGAGACTCTTTTTCAAGGGAGACCTGTTCCCATTCCCACGTTACCATTTACACACATTCTCATACACCGATAGCAGGCTAACTATCAGGAGCAATTTAGGGTTCAGTGTCTCTTTGCTCAGGGACACTTCGACATGTGACCGAGAGCGGGGGATCGAACCACCGACCCTGAAGTTGAGGGTCGACCGCCCTACCACTTCGCCACATTTGTTTGGTATTTCCACTCCATGTAGTAAACATCAGATTTCCACATTGAAAATAGGCAAATTATTTGACATTCATGACATAACTAAAGACTATTATTTTTATGAATAAATAAAAAGTTTCTCTTGTGATTTACGGTATAAGCCAACAGTCAAAATCCTAAAGATATTAAATTCACAATTTAAGGTGCTACGAGGAACTTTTAAATAATTCTGAAATAGTGAAAATTTTCCTCTGATTATCATAAATGACACATAACAGCAAACGAGACCATCAGTGCAAAGAATGCTATTTTTATATAGTTTTTCTTAATGCCTTTGTCATGGGTACGCTCACCCAGGAACAACAGGTGGCATAGTAAAAAAGAATTAACACAAACTAAAAGTTCCTCGGAGCACCTTTTAACTTTTTTAAGAAAAGTGCTTAAAAATGCCTTAAATGAAAATGGATGGATGTGAATAGTTGCAGTTACAATTTATGTTTATCAACAAAATTTAATTATTGAATAAACGTTTGAGCCGTCAAAAGTGAAGTAAAGTTTCAAAGCCGTGAAGCTATGAAATGTTACCTTTGCTGTAGTGCTGATCCAGATGCAGACAGGTGATGAGTAGACAGGTGTGTGTGTTGGGAAGGAATACTCTCCCGTATATATAGCTCTGAGCTCAAACCTGGAATGTTAAGAACACCAATGAAAAGGCTTTTGCATGGAGGTGTGAAAGAAGGCAGGTTTTCATTTGTTTCCCAATCTGTCTCAGGTTTGAAAAACAAATGCTTTGAACCAATTTCTTAGGTAATATTTTTTGTCAATTTATCTTCTATAACGTGTCTTCTTTCATACAAGTCTAAATCAAAGGTCCAAAATGTACATTACGGTGTTAATTTTACTAAACCTTGATTGTTTGGGTCTGTTTATTTCTCCTATACAACCATCTTTATGTTATGGTAGTGGCAGGCAGGCAGGCAAGCAGGACCCAAATGCAGATGGTAAAAGTAAATGATAATTTAGTTAGCTCCCAAAAATTCTACAACTCAAAAAGGCGAAAAAACACAGAACACAAGTAACACACAAGAGGCGAGACTCACCAAACAACCTGAATGCAAAGACAGGGAACAAAGAAACACCAGGACTTAAATACAAGACAGGGTATGAAACGAGGTACAGCTGAAACACATTAGGAAGGGACCAGCAATCACACGGGGGGAAACTTGACAGGACATGGGGAGAAACAAGATAGACATACCAAAATAAAGCAGGAAACACAGGGAAACCACCAAAACAAGACGAGACACAGACAGACCACGACCCTGTAATGGCCATTATCTCAATATTAGGCGCACTATGCAACATGTTCAGTAAAATACAAAGTATAGGGTTCCAAAAAGAATCTCTCTTGGGGGTTCCCAGGCCTCGCAGCAGACCCGGGTTAGAATCTGACCCATGGTCAGTTCTTCAACTCTGTCTGTCCACATCTGTCTAATAAAGCGAAAAATGACAAAAAAGTATCTTTAAAAAAATAAAAATAATCTTTTTGAAAAAACTAAAGAAAAACTAATCTAAAAACAAAACAAAAACATCTCTCTCAATGATAACTTCTGCCCCACTGAAATGTGTGGCGGTGTTTATCTGCACAGTAAGTTTTTTTGTTTCATGAAAGAGCAAAGTTTGATGAACCTGATCACCAAATGCTTGGGAATCATTTTAATTTTAATTCCTACATTGGTCAGAAATAAATGAAATAAACAAACAAAACATTTTCAAAAGGTTGAGAAAAGCTGAACATTTTGATAGTTGAATGGTTAAAATAGCTGAAGATTTGAAGGAGTTAAGAATGTCCACCATGTGGAGCATTCACACTAATAAAGATTTGAATAACTATTGTATGAAACCTCCAGCATTCACACTTTAGTATTTATTATTTTTTTATTGTGAGATTAGATGGGGCTGAGTCCCACTTGCCCCTAATGACCAGTCGCCACTGAATATGCGATATGGCCTGGATGCAATAGATGGATGGATTGATGGATGGATGGCTAGATTAGAAACTACCTGTAGAAATACAAGGTCCATCACTAGGGGGGAGTGTAGAGTCCCTCAAAAAAGTTCAACATTTGGTCAGTGCTCATTCTCCTGCAGAGCAATAAAAGTGGAACATCATTCCAAATGAGCCAAAAGTGTTGGCAGACTTTCACTTGTTTTCAGGCCAAATTAAGAAATGGATTGTGAATAACCAAACTTGCACTCATTAGTTTAGTCTTTAAAGTCGCCGTTTTAATGGTATTTTTATCTCAGTGTAACTCTGAAATGGTTATTTCATGTGTGGCATATAGTGATGTGATGTGTATGTATGGTAAATGGTAAATGGACTTGACTTATATAGCGCTTTTCTAGCCGATTTTCTCAGCCCCAAAGCGCTTTACATATCTTACCACATTCACCCATTCACACACACACTCATACACCGATGGCAGTAGCTGCCATGCAAGGCGCTCTCTGAACCATCGGGAGCAATTTGGGGTTCAGTGTCTTGTCCAGGGACACTTCGACATGTGGCGGGTAGGCGGGGAATCGAACCTCTAACCCTGCACTCCAGAGGCACTCTTCCTACCCACTTCGCCACTGCCGCCCAGTTATACCAGTATACTGTATATTGTATTGTAGCCTATGTAATTATATTCTGTTCAGAATTCTGCACAGGGACTGCAGATGGAAATAAGCAAACTGCTATAATCTGGTACAACACATCTTAACTTTGTGAGATTAATCTTTTGTACATGGTCCCTGACAAATAAACTAATACAATTGGAATAAAAATAAAAGTAGCCCCATACCAGGAAAGAACCCAGGTAGTGACTGGAAATGGGAATTGAACAGTTGTAGTTGGATGAACATAAACTGGAAATAAGGAATTCACACCAGAAACATGTTATGCTGCAGAATATATTTGTGGAATCCACTTTTCTTTTTTCATTGATTGAGATTTAAATGGGTATGCGACAGGAAATGAACAAGTCACAAGAAAGTTTCCCTCCAGTAAAAAACTGATTTACAGTCTGTGATGTTACGGGGTTCCCAGGGCCAGGGGGATTCCTGGAAAAGTCCTGGAATTAACCAGTCATGGCAATGGTTTGGTATTAACTGAATGTTTTGGAACAAACTTCCAGAAAAGTGTAGGTCTACTGCAACTCTCTGCTCTTTTAAATCAAGTCTGAAGATTTTTTTCCCTTTTAACCTGTACATTATATTTATTTCTAACGTGTATTCTATACTTAATGTATTTTAATCATGCCCCTGTAAAGCACCTTGAATGGCCTCGTGTCTGAAATTTGCTATACAATTAAACCTGCCTTGCATTTACACAAATTTTCACTGGTGATTAAAACGCACAAATCCACAAACGTGATATGAAATTTTTCTTAGAATTACTTTTGGATTAAAATCTAGTGTGTTGGTTTGAACGTCACTAGTGTCATGTGATACACGTTGGGATGTATTAGGTGTGGGTTTGTTTTGAGGTGTTTTCTACGTTTGTTGAAACTGGTGATGGGAAAGTTTAGATCCCGGACGAGCCCCCAATTGTTACAGTACTCACCCCTGAGCCAAAATGGGGATGTAACAGACGCATAAACATGAAACTACCAATGAAGTTTGAAAATTCATTGGTAGAAATATTGTTGTGTTAACCCTGTATTACTGACTACAGAGGCATTTGATTTTGAAAAGCATTTATTAGAAACTGAATCATTTAGAGTTAGTTCTCTAATATGGAAGTTCAATATCGTAGACGCAGTGACGTCATCCTTGTAGATCTGGAGGCAGGAGGCTTCACTTTTTCCTGGCACAGACGAATGCTCTGCTCAAACGACATCGGGAATCATTCCAAGTGTTTCCTGTGTAGAGGGACAAGAATCAATATGGCTTTTGGATTGAATTTGTGTGTTTGTGAGATTAAGTTTATGGGTATTTGACAGTCCAAGGCATTTGAAGATGGGTAACACTTTACAATAAGGGAACATTAATAAACGGTTAGTTAATGCTATTACGGGTTAGTTAAAGCGTAGTTAATGCCTATTAAGCATCAAGTGAGTGTTAATGCTTAGTTAAGCATTAAATTTAGTAAATGCTTAGTTTATGTTAATTAAGCAATATCACACGAGAGGGAGCTATGTTGTCGCCCTATATCAGCGCTGCTGTGACCGGTCGTAGGTACGAGGCCACGTGCCGAAGACAAGTGTAAGGAATTTCCAACATATTTATGTTATATTAAAGAAAAGTTAGTGAGGTTTGAGTTAAGCAATAACTGCACCACAACACATACAGGTCAGACTGACTTAGGCCACAAGCAGCACTCAGGACAGGATGACCTTTTAGGCTCACAAACTACAGACACAGCAGAAGATAGGAACACGATTGCAATACCTGTCTACGAATAGCCCATCTGACATTAGAAATGTTATACAACACTCTCACACAGACACACACTCTCACTCACACACACACACACAAACATACACACACGCACACACACGCACACACACGCACACTTGTACTTACACACACACAGACAGATACATGCACACACACACACACACACCCTCACACACACACGTAGTATAAAGGTGAGAACTTTCACTAGAAACTGCGCTTTTACGCCCGAGGAAGAAGATAGGCCTTTCGGGGCTCCCCCGTCCCAAGTCGAGAACAGGCCAGGGTAGGATTAAGACAAGAACTGAACTAGAAGGTTATGATTGCAATGTATAGTTAACATTTGTGTTGGATAGTAAAGACTGTCTACTAAGCTGTAACCACCGATGTAAACTTTGAATAAAGTGAATCCTGTTAAGACCACTCCTCTCCTTCTCCGCGTCTACCTTGAAGTCTGGCTGAGATGTCTCCTCCTTTTAGAAGTAACTATTATGCTAGTGGAAACCTAAAGCCCACTCGGCCACGAGAATATCTATGTAGGTTTTCACTACACAAGTTAACTTCGAAATGTGATCTTTAGTCATTTAAGAATGTATTTGCTTCCGCCAACACAAATAGTCAGACAACAGCAGTCAGAGCGGAGCGCGTTGCTAAGCAACGCGTCAACAACTTAACGGGAGTGAGCTCGTCCTGCAGTGTTTTCTCTGGTTACATTAACCACGACGACCCTATGTCCCGTAAAAATCACCAAAGTAAAGAAACGGCAGATCTTAATCTAGTTGGCATTAAGGTCCGCTACTCAATCCAAACCCCCACGCTTCATTTCCAAGAGTTGATGAGTGTATTGCTGCCCGGGGGAAGTTATACAATGAAGTGGGAAAGCTAGGCTAGGCTAAAGCTAGGCTGCGTCCGGATTGCGTCCGCTCGTATTATCCAGCAGCCTGAGTTTATATCCACACACTATTGCCGTCTTCAGTAACGTGAGTGTCTGCCGCACACTGCCTGTGTGTGTGTGTGTGTGTGTGTGTGTGTGTGTGTGTGTGTGTGTGTGTGTGTGTGTGTGTGTGTGTGTGTGTGTGTGTGTGTGTGTGTGTGTGTGTGTGTGTGTGTGTGTGTGTGGCAGCGCTGCCCTCTCAAAGGGGAGACTCCCCACAGTCAACCTGAGTCACACACACACAGAGTTAACACAGATGAAGTCGACAGTGAGCGAAGTGATTTTGTCAGTTTGGTCAGATTTTGTCAGAACCAACTGCTGTATAATTAAGCATTTACTAAGTATTTATTAAGAGTTAATTAAGCATTTATTAACAGTTAATAAATGTACCCTTATTGTAGAGTGTTACCTGAAGCTGTCAGCCATATTAGCTGTTGATGAGAATGGGGTAGGACTATTTCTTTTGGAGTCAAGATATTTGTTTGTACCTTGAAAGTTGACCTCTACACAGTCTTCTCCGCCGTTTATGTTGTTGGGCTCTCCGGTAAACCAGCGTCTGTAGTCGACCAAGGATCCGTCGGTCCACTTAAACGTTCCCTCCTGGAAGAGAAAACTGATGTCTGAACAACTGATTATCCATTTAAGCAATGGCTCACAACCACAGTTAAGGGGCGTTGTTCGGCCAGACGCGAAACCGCGACCCCCTTAAAAAGCTTTTATAAAAACGAAAGTCAGACATATTACGATTTATTTAAATCAAGAAATCTGTTATCAATGAATACAAAGTCGTCCCTCCTGACAGCCTGTAAAACACACGGCGGTTGCTATGCAATGTTCTGTAGCGTCCCTCGGAGAATAGGCTACGAGAGCTGCAGTCGCTAGCAATTTATTGAGGAAGTTCACAGGCTAGCCTACAGTAAGCCGTAGCCATTGACAAAACAAACATTTAACCTCACTGTGTGTCTGATCTATCATGATTATATTTCATTCTGAGAATACACACTCATTATTTACATGGCAAGAACATACTCACCATAGTGTAGCATTAGCACAAATTTCTCACCTTTAAAGAATCAGTGAGCCCAATCCAGAAGACAGCATTTGAACCTGTCTTTTCGCGAATCAGACCTCTCACAAAGTTCTGTTCTGCCAAACTGTGGACTGAGGTCAGGTGTCCACCAAGGCGAACACAGGCGGCCTGATCAGGGAGACAGAAACCAAATCATTATGCAACTTCTAAAACCTTTTATAGAAGAATGAGATCGGTAACACTTTACAATAAGGGTACATTAATTAACTGTTAATTAATATTTAGTTAATGCTTATTTAGCATTACCTAACTTTTAATGCTTAGTTAGTAATGGTTAATTATTGGTTAGGCATTAACTATGCTCAGTTAACTAATGCTTAGCTAAGCATTTACTAAGTATTGCAGTTAGTTAATGCTTAGTTTATGCTTCGGAAGCATTACCTAAGCATTTATTAATGGTTATTTAATGACAAGTCAATGTTAAGTATGCAGTTTGTTAATTAAGCATGTATTAAGAGTTAATTAAGCTTAAACTAAAGACGTACCTCTGCATCAGGCATGGACAGTGGATTGGTTTGAGCGATGTAACAGTGAGAGCCATAAGTTTTCCAACCACGAGGACAGTCTGACCACTGTGAAATTGAACACCGCAATTAATAACATGTCTTTTTTTATTCGATTATAAATAAAAGGTCCAAATTGTACATTCAGGCGTTTATCTGACTAAAATGTGTCTGTATATGTCTCCTATGCAACCATATTTAATGGACATTATCTCAACATTAGTTTCTCAATACTGTGAACGAAAAATCTCAATACTTTCCTAAGGACACACTCACTATGCAAAGTTGCCATGTACCGTACTCAAGCACGCTTTGCCTTATGCTGCTCTCACCTTTATATCTCTCTCCCTCTTTTATTAGCCCACACCTATAGGCCTACACACACACACACACACACACACGTTTACTCTCACACATTTTATGTTCAAGTCTGGGTGATGGACAATAAATTACCAACCGACTATATTTATTCTGCCTGCTAATATAATAAATTGATGTCAGGATGGCCATCTTATAAATGTTTTCATAATCAGGTATCACTATTCTGAAGGTTATTACAGAAGTATTTGTTCATATGTTTTTAACTGGTCATATTCATTCGTCTGATTTATGAAACAATTTCTTAAAAACATGCTGAAAATGCATTTTCAAGACATCATTTTGTTTTTGTAGGCTGTATCCAAAAAAATAAAATCTGTTCTGTAAGCTTTTAACACTGATATCTCTTAAAAATTAAATAAAGATTTTAACTCTAGATTTTTTCCGAAGAAATTGTAAAACAAAAAGTTAATGTCAGCAATCAACTGGCAAAGTTTGTTTCAGCAACGTTTTAAACAATTGGTTCATTTCATTTAACTTTTATTTATACTAAAGAGATCAATTGAGGGGTGACTCATTTATAATGATGTTGAGTCGAACAAATGCAAAGCAAAAACAACAATACATACTCGATGCAAATACACAACTACTGAGAGATTTGTTTTTTTAAACATTTACACAGAGAATGGCTGAAATGAAATGGGTGAAAGTACATTATATCCTTATTAAACAGTTACAGGTAGAGTTTGGCAGATTTTATATAATATGTCTAGACTTGGTACTCACAGCTCCTGAAATCAACAGTCCGCCAGTCAGACTGAGGAGGAAAACCAAGTGGAAACCTGATGTCATCTGTAGAAAAGCATTTACAAAAAAAAGATTGAAAATGACCAATGGATTTATGTGAATAGTTGCAGTTTTTTTTAACCTTTATTTATACAGGTAAATCCCATTGAGACCGGAGACTCTTTTTCAAGGGAGACCTGTTCCCATTCCCACGTTACCATTCACACACATTCTCATACACCGATAGCAGGATAACTATCAGGAGCAATTTAGGGTTCAGTGTCTCTTTGCTCAGGGACACTTCGACATGTGACCGTGAGCGGGGGATCGAACCACCAACCCTGTAGTTGAGGGTCGACCGCCCTACCACTTCTACACATTTGTTTGGTATTTCCACTCCATGTAGTAAACATCAGATTTCCACATTGAAAATAGGCTAATTATTTGACATTCATGACATAACTAAAGACTATTATTTTTATGAATAAATAAAAAGTTTCTCTTGTGATTTACGGTATAAGCCAACAGTCAAAATCCTAAAGATATTAAATTCACAATTTAAGGTGCTACGAGGAACTTTTAAATAATTCTGAAAGAGTGAAAATTTTCCTCTGATTATCATAAATGACACGTAACAGCAAACGAGACCATCAGTGCAAAGAATGCTATTTTTATATAGTTTTTCTTAATGCCTTTGTCATGGGTACGCTCACCCAGGAACAACAGGTGGCATAGTAAAAAGAATTAACACAAACTAAAAGTTCCTCGGAGCACCTTTTAACTTTTTTAAGAAAAGTGCTTAAAAATGCCTTAAATGAAAATGGATGTATGTGAATAGTTGCAGTTACAATTTATGTTTATCAACAAAATTGAATTATTGAATAAACGTTTGAGCCGTCAAAAGTGAAGTAAAGTTTCAAAGCCGTGAAGCTATGAAATGTTACCTTTGCTGTAGTGCTGATCCTGATGCAGACAGGTGATGAGTAGACAGGTGATGAGCAGACAGGTGTGTGTGTTGGGAAGGAATACTCTCCCGTATATATAGCACTGAGCTCAAACCTGGAATGTTAAGAACACCAATGAAAAGGCTTTTGCATGGAGGTGTGAAAGAAGGCAGGTTTTCATTTTTTTCCCAATCTGTCTCAGGTTTGAAAAACAAATGCTTTGAACCAATTTCTTAGGTAATATTTTTTGTCAATTTATCTTCTATAACGTGTCTTCTTTCATACAAGTCTAAATCAAAGGTCCAAAATGTACATTACGGTGTTAATTTTACTAAACCTTGATTGTTTGTGTCTGTTTATTTCTCCTATACAACCATCTTTATGTTATGGTAGTGGCAGGCAAGCAGGACCCAAATGCAGATGGTAAAAGTAAATGATAATTTATTTAGCTCCCAAAAATTATACAACTCAAAAAGGCGAAAAAACACAGAACACAAGTAACACAGAACACAAGTAACACAGAACACAAGTAACACAGAACACAAGTAACACAGAACACAAGTAACACAGAACACAAGTAACACAGAACACAAGTAACACAGAACACAAGTAACACACAAGAGGCGAGACTCACCAAACAACCTGAATGCGACAGGGAACAAAGAAACACCAGGACTTAAATACAAGACAGGGTATGAAACGAGGAACAGCTGAAACACATTAGGAAGGGACCAGCAATCACACAGGAGGAAACTTGACAGGACATGGGGAGAAACAAGATAGACATACCAAAATAAAGCAGGAAACACAGGGAAACCACCAAAACAAGACGAGACACAGACAGACCACGACACTGTAATGGCCATTATCTCAATATTAGGCACACTATGCAACATGTTCAGTAAAATACAAAGTATAGGGTTCCAAAAAGAATCTCTCTTGGGGGTTCCCCCCATAGAGGCTCAGGCCTCGCAGCAGACCCGGGTTAGAATCTGACCCATGGTCAGTTCTTCTACTCTGTCTGTCCACATCTGTCTAATAAAGCGAAAAATGACAAAAAAGTATCTTTAAAAAATAAAAATAATCTTTTTGAAAAAACTAAAGAAAAACTAATCTAAAAACAAAACAAAAACATCTCTCTCAATGATAACTTCTGCCGCACTGAACACTGCCTACATTGGTCAGAAATAAATGAAATAAACAAACAAAACATTTTCAAAAGGTTGAGAAAAGCTGAACATTTTGATAGTTGAATGGTTAAAATAGCTGAAGATTTGAAGGAGTTAAGAATGTCCACTGTGTGGAGCATTCACACTAATAAAGATTTGAATAACTATTGTATGAAAGCTCCAGCATTCACACTTTAGTATTTATTAATTTTTTATTGTGAGAGTAGATGGGGCTGAGTCCCACTTGCCCCTAATGACCAGTCGCCACTGAATATGCGATATGGCCTGGAGGCAATAGATGGATGGATTGATGGATGGATGGCTAGATTAGAAACTACCTGTAGAAATACAAGGTCCATCACTAGGGGGGAGTGTAGAGTCCCTCAAAAAAGTTCAACATTTGGTCAGTGCTCATTCTCCTGCAGAGCAATAAAAGTGGAACATCATTCCAAATGAGCCAAAAGTGTTGGCAGACTTTCACTTGTTTTCAGGCCAAATTAAGAAATGGATTGTGAATAACCAAACTTGCACTCATTAGTTTAGTATTTAAAGTCGCCGTTTTAATTATATTTTTATCTCAGTGTAACTCTGAAATGGTTGTTTCATGGGTGGCATATAGTGATGTGATGTGTATTTATACTGTATATTGTATTGTAGCCTATGTAATTATATTCTGTGCAGAATTCTGCGCAGATGGAAATAAGCAAACTGCTATAATCTGGTACAACGCATCTTTACTCTGTCAGTTTAATGTTTTTTTGTACATGGTCCCTGACAAATAAACTAATAAAAAATAAAGTGAAATAAAAATAGAAGTAGGCCCATACCAGGAAAGAACCCTGGGGGAACCCAGGTAGTGACTGGAAATGGGAATTCAACAGTTGTAGTTGGATGAACATAAACTGGAAATAAGGAATTCACACCAGAAACATGTTATGCTGCAGAATATTTTTATTTGTGGAATCCACTTTTCTTTTCTTTTTTCATTGATTGAGATTTAAATGGATATACGACAGGAAATGAACAAATCACAAGAAAGTTTCCCTCCAGTAAAAAACTGATTTACAGTTTGTGATGTTAACAGGGTTCCCAGAGCCAGGGGGATTCCTGGAAAAGTCCTGAAATTTGACAACAATTAACCAGTCATGGAAATGGTTTGGTATTAACGGAATGTTTTGGAACAAACTCCCAGAAAATTTGAGGTCTGCTGCAACTCTCAGCTCTTTTAAATCAAGTCTGAAGATTTTTTTCCCTTTTAAACTGTAATTTTATTTGTTTCTAATGTGTATTCTATACTTGATGTATTTTAATCTTGCCCCTGTAAAGCACCTTGAATGGCCTCGTGTCTGAAATTTGCTATAAAAATAAACCTGCCTTGCATTTAATCAAATTTTCACTGGTGTTTAAAACGCAAAAATCCGCAAACGTGATATGAAATATTTCCTTGAATTACTTTTGGATTCAAATCTAGTGTGTTGGTTTGAACGTCACTAGTGTCATGTGATACACGTTGGGATGTGTTACGTGTGTGTTTGTTTTGAGGTGTTTTCTACGTTTGTTAAAACTGGTGATGGGAAAGTTTAGATCCCGGACGAGCCCCCAATTGTTACAGTACTCACCCGAGCCAAAAGGGGAAGTAACAGATGCATAAACATGAAAATACCAATAAAGTTTGAAAATTCATGGTAGAAATATTGTTGTGGGAACCCTGTATTACTGACTACGGAGGGATTTTATTTTTAAAAGCATTAATTAGAAAGTGAATCATTTAGAGTTAGTTCTCTAATAAGGAAGTTTAATATCGTAGACGCAGTGACGTCATCCTTGTAGATCTGGAGGCGGGAGGCTTCACTTATCCTTGGCACAGACGAATGGATTCCTCCCAGTACATGGGGCATCATTCCAAGTGGGTCCTGTGTAGAGGGACAAGAATCAATATGGCTTTTGGATTGAATTTCACTGAGTAAGACACTGAACCCTAAATTGCTCCCAATGGTTAGCCTGCTATCCGTGTATGAATGCGTGCCTGAATGGTAAAGTGGGAAAAGGAACAGGTCTCCCTTGTAAAAGAGTCTCCGGTCTCAATGGGTCTCAAAAAATGGTGTGCTCGTGAAAGTAAGTTTAAGGGTATTTGACAGTCCAAGGCATTTGAAGCTGTCAGCTACAAACATATGAAAAAGTTTGGGGAACCCCTCTCAGCCGGCATTATAATTGACTCTGCTTTCACAAAAAAAATATAAAAGTGGTATGTCTTTAATTTACCAGGAACAGCTAAGTACTGGGATGTTTTCCAAACAAAGATTTTTAGAAAAGCAGTATTTGGTTGTATGAAATAAAATAAAATGTGAAAAACTGGCTGTGCAAAAATGTGGGTACCCTTGAGGTTTTGTTGATTTTAATGCCTGTAACAGCATCTGCTAGACCTGGGTTTAACTGCAAGTGTGCCTGTGTCCTTCCATTCCCTGACAACGTTCCTTACAGTAGAAATTGACAATTGAAACCTTTGGGAAAGCTTCTTGTAGCCTTCCCCTAAACCATGATAATGAATAATCTTTGTTTTTAAGATCTTTTGGGAGCAGTTTTGATGATCCCATTCTGTCTCACTTCAGCAGAGAGTCAAAGGGAAGTGCAACTTGCATTTAGGCACCTAAAATACATTTTCTCATGATTAAACAGACATTTTTTATAAGGTTCAAGGCTTAACAACATAATCCAACCAACTTTGTGTTGAAATTCATCAGTTTTACATGCTGTTACAGGCATTAAAATCAACAAAACCACAAGGGTACCCATATTTTTGCACAGCCAGTTTTTCACATTTTATTTTATTTCATACAACCAAATAATGCTTTTCAAAAAATCTTGGTTTGGAAAACATCCCAGTACTTAGATGTTCCTGGTAAATTAAAGACATACCACTTTTATATTTTTTTTGTGAAAGCAGAGTCAATTATAATGCCGGCTGAGAGGGGTTCCCAAACTTTTTCATATGATTGTATATCATCTGTTTGGCTGTTGATGAGACTGGGGTGATTGGGTAGGCCTTATTCTTTATATTTCTTTTGTTTTCGCTACATTTAAATGGAGTCAAGATATATTGTTTGTACCGTGATAGTTGATCACGACACAGTCTTCGTTGCCGCCTGCGTTGTTGGGCTCTCTGGTGTGCCAGAGTGTGTAGTCAACCAAGGATCCGTCGGTCCACATCCATGTTCCCTCCTGGAAGAGAAAAACTGATTTCTGAACAACTGTCCTTGCTCTTTAAACCCTGCTCTTTAAAGTAACAATATGTAGCTATTCCACCTTGGGACACTTGGTAACGTTTTAAGTAATTTATTAGCTAAAATCAATGTCCTCTTTCATAAATATGTCCTCATTGGAGTAAAATCATCCATGCCAATAATCTGAATTATCCTCCTGAGATAAGAATTTATTTTATTTATATTATATACATTGAACGGGTAAGTCTTAAGGTGTCATCCATGTTCTCCATGTTGTAAAAAAATGTCATCCAATACTGTTGTCATAACTTATTGGCACATGCCGTAGTTGAAAGGCGAGCGAGCACTATTCGTTTGAATGCAATATCCTATTTGACCACTAGATGGGAGTAAATCTTACAGTGTCCCTTTAATAAAACCTTTTCAAAGTCAGTCTAAAAGTCTGATAACTGTAAACAGGTAGAATGGATAGTCCAGACAATGATTATTGTAAAGCAACACCTCAAATCGTCAATTATTGTTTGTAGAAGTTTAGCTAGGTTTTCAGTTATGTCATCATCGGGCATTTTTGTCTGAATGAAAAATCTTGATTACATCTCTAAGCAGATTCCATTTTCTGAGAATATACATTCATTATTTACATGGCAACAACATACTCACCATAGTGTGGCATTAGCAGCACAAATGTAACAAAAAATGTCTCACCTTTAAATAATCAGTGAGCCCAATCCAGAAGACAGCATTTGAACCTGTCTTTTCGCGAATCAGACCGCTCACAAAGTTGTGTTCTCCCAAACTGTGGACTGAGGTCAGGTGCCCACCAAGGCGAACACAGGTGACCTGATCAGGAAGACAGAGAAACCAAATCATTATGCAACTTCTGAAACCTCGTAGAGAAGAATTACACTAAATTCAATTAAATTCAAATGTCATGACTATTGTGGTAAACGAACAGTGTTGCCAAAGCATTAAAAATAATAACAAAAGAAGAATGAGATTTGGAGAAGAGACCGGTAACACTTTACAATAAGGGTACATAAAAGTGGCTACGAGGAACTTTGTAAACCAGTGGCCCCTTTGGACCAAAGCGGTAGTGTTTTTACGACGCTAGCTGTCGTAAAGCTGTTTTCTAGCACGTGCTGGCCAGTGCCAGTGTCAAGTGATTAGGATGCAATATAGTGCATGTCCGTGTCGAAAGTGTGAGGGCACACAATCTTTTTGGCTCCGTGAGAGTGTTTAGTGACACTGCATCAACTCAATGCCAGACAGTGCCACACACACCTGATTACAGTGAGTTGATGCAGTGTCACTCACAGAAAGTGAATGAACGAGAGACGGCAGAATGGATCACGATGAGGTAATGTGTTTATGTTTTAGTAAATAATGACTATTTCAGATGAATAATGGTCATGTGATGAAGCAAAGTAAACTTTGTTTTAGTACCGCTCATTCACTTAGGAGTAAACACTGCATGACTAGTTCATTCCCATTAAGTTGTAACACGTTGCTTGGCAACGCCCTCCGCTCCGACTATTTTTGATGGCGGAAGCAAATTCTAAAGTGATCAAAGATCCATTTTTATAGTTCACTTATTAATTTAGGTTGTAAAACTGCTGTATAAAAGCAGTATTGCACTTGAGGTCGCAATGTTGTCGCTCTAACAGTTAATTAATGTACCCTTATTGTAAAGTGTTACCAGGAGATCATTTCAAACAGATTCAGAACAAAGTAAAGTCGTACCTCTGCATCAGCCATGGTCAGTAGCTCGGATCGAGCGAAGTAACAGTGACAGCCATAAGTTGTCCAACCAGCAGGACAGTCTGAGTACAGAAAGGGGATATGGCTGTAAACTATAATAAGAGCTGAGATGTGACTGTATTTAAATGCCTTGGTCTGACTCTCAGATCTGTATGTGTGTGTGTGTGTGTGTGTGTGTGTGTGTGTGTGTGTGCGTGCGTGCGTGCGTGCGTGCGTGCGTGCGTGCGTGCGTGCGTGCGTGCGTGCGTGCGTGTGTGTGTGTTTGTGTGAGTGTACCAACCTGCACTGCGTTTTATCATGGCAGACCACTGTGAAAATGAACAACACAATTAATGTTAGGGGAAACACTACAAGCAAATACATAATTTCTTTAATCACTACTCAGTGTCTAGATTTTTGTATATTTTGCATCCATACACTAGTATAAATCAAAGGTCCAAAATGTACATTTAGGTGTATATTTGATTAAACCTTGTCTGTTTGTGTCTCTATAATATTCCAATACATCTTTAACTGCCAATATCTAAACATCAGTTTTTTTTCAATACTCAACTTATAAGGGCACACTCTCACTAGGCAAAGTTGCCCTGTACCGTACTCAAGCACGATCGCCCTCCCCCCTTCCTCCCTGATTCATGAGACAATTTCTTCTTAAAAACATATTGAAAATGCATTTTCAAGACCTGTACATAGTTTTGTTCTTGTAGGCTGTACCCAAAAAAATTATTTGTTCTGTAAAAACTTTGAACACTAACACCAAAAAGAGAAGTTATTTTTTTTTTAAATGGATGCAGATTTACACATAATTGGCTGGATATAGTCACATTTGCATATTCATTCATAACTTTCTGAAAACACTGTAATAAAAAAAGTTATTTTTTTAATGTCAGTAATCAACTGGCAAAGTTTGTTTTTAGGAAAGTTTTAAACAATTGGTTAATTTCATTTAACTTTCATTTATAATCAAGAGATCAATTTAGGGGTGACTCTCATTTACGATGACGTTGAGTCAAACAAATGCAAAGCAAAACCAACAATACATACACAATGCAAATACATCAAATACACAACAACTGATAAATAGAGTTTGGCAGATTTAAGATAATATGTCTAGATGTGTTACTCACAGCTCCTGAAATCAACAGTCCGCCAGTCAGACTGAGGAGGAAAACCAAGTGGAAACCTGATGTCATCTGTAGAAAAGCATTTACAAAAAAAAAAGCTTGAAAATGACTTAAATGATAAATGGATTTATGTGAATAGTTGCAGTAACAGTTACATTGTTTGTTCATCAACATATTTGAATTAAGTTACTTTATTAGTCAATGATTACATTGAAAGTGACCACACTTCAGAGGGGGTCCTCACACAGGGTCAGCCATAGTACAGCGCCCCTGGAGCAGTTTGGGGTTAAGTGTCTTGCTCAAGGACACAATGGTAGAGATAGTGAGCCCCATTGACGCAAAACCAGCCAACACTAGTTTTACTACCAACACCCTCGTGTCTGGTGCTGGGGATCCAACCAGAAAGTGGTTACTGGTCGGCCACTTTTCCTCTAGGACATCCTACCAGTCAAATGTCTAGGCTGTTAAAAGTGAAGTAAAGTTTCAAAGTAGTGAAGCTATGAAATGTTACCTTTGCTGTAGTGCTGATCCAGATGCAGACAGGTGATGAGTAGACAGGTGATGAGTAGACAGGTGTGTGTGTTGGGAAGGAATACTCCGTATATATAGCACTGAGCTCAAACCTGGAATGTTAAGAACACCAATGAAAAGGCTTTTGCTTGGAGGTGTGAAAGAAGGCGGGGTTTTAATTTTTTTCAATCTGTCTAGGCCATCATCAACATTCAACATTAGTTAAAGGCACACTATGCAACATTTTCATGAAAATACAAAGTATAGAGTCCAAATAAGAATCTCTCTCGGGGGCAATACAGGTGGGCGTGTGTGGTCGTTCTCTGCCTGTCATTCCCCTCCTTGTCCTATTTCAACTCTGTCTCTCCAAAGCTGTCTAAAAAAGCGAAATATGCCAAAAAAGTATCTTTAGAAAAAAAAAGAATCCCTCTCAATGATCACTTCAGCCCCATTATCTGCACAGTCCATTTTTGTTTCATGAAAGAGCAAAGTTTGATGAACCTGGTCACGAACTGATTGGGAATCATTTTAATTTTCATTCCTACATTGGACAGAAATAAATGGAATAAACAAACAAACAATGCCTTTCATTCCCCTCTTTACCCCATTTCATCACTGTCTAATAAAGGATCAAATCAATGCCCAAAAAAAATAAATCTTAAGAAATTAATAAAATAATAGGTTTTAGTCACTTTTCCTGCATTTACGGTCAATTCACTGTGCTTCACTGCATTTGCATTATTGGAAACAACTATATTGTATACTGTTGTGAAGAGTATTGTCTCGATAAATGGAAAATGGACTCCACTTATATAGCTGTTTTTTCAAAGACCCAAAGTGCATTGTTTTGTACACATCACCCAATCACACACCGATAGCAGCAGCAGCTACCACGCAGGGTGCAAGCTAACTACTGGGAGGAATTTAGGGTTCAGTGTCTGTTTGCCCAGGGACACTTGGACGTGTGGCGGGGAGACGGGGGATCGAACCACCGACCCTGTAACCCAGTGGATGACCACCCTACACACCACAGCCTCCCACAGTGCACATTACAATGCAGTACTGTAGTTCAGAGGCCAACTATAAGGATGGCATTGACTTTGTGTTTGTGTTTATTTGATGTATTTGCGTTGAATATTGTTTATGTATTGTTGTTTTTCCTTTGAATTTGTTTGAACTCGACGTCATTGAAAATGAGGGTCACCCCTCAATTGGTCTCTCGAGAATAAATAAAGTTAAGTTTGTCTTTGTCTACGTGATTGTCCTTAATTTGAACCTGTACTCGTGGCTTGTGAAACTTCCTCGTTTGAGATATTTACATAGTGTTTAGTTTTCCACGTGAGGAGGAAACAAATGTGTTTTTGTTATAGCTGGTGTGTACTGAACAGGGCTGAGATGTGGATTTAAGCAAGCGAATAGCGACTTGATGTTGATTCTTAGGAAACCCGATATTTTGGTTTGTTAAACTTCCTCCTTCGTGATATTTACACATTTTTATGTTAGTCCTGTTGAGAAGGATGTGTGTCTGGTGACGTGACTGTGATGAGGATATGTGTGTGTTGTGTGTGTGTGTGTGTGCGTGCGTGCGTGCGTGCGTGCGTGAGTGCGTGCGTGCGTGAGTGAGTGAGTGAGAGAGAGAGAGAGAGAGAGGCCAATGATATCATATATATTTTTTTTTTCTTGTGAGAGTAGGTGGGGCTGAGTCCCTCTTGTCCCTACTGTGTGTGTGCTCTAACCACCACACCACTAGCGCCCCCATATCTTTTTATATTTTTCATTTAACGGTCAAACTCCGAATGTTAAGAACCCAAATGAAAAGGCTTTTGCATGGAGGTGAAAGGGGGGGGTTTCATTTTTTTCAGTCTGTCTCTTGGGGGCGCTCGTGGTATAGTGGTTAGATTTAGGGTTCAGTGTCTTGCCCAGGGACACTTGGACATGTGGCGGGGAGACGGGGGATCGAACCACCGACCCTGTAACCCTGTGGACGACCGCCCTACACACTTTGTGTTTGTCTTGGTCTACGTGATTGTCCTTAGTTTGAACTCGTAGCTACTAGCTGTACTCGTGGCTTGTGAAACTCCCTCATTTGAGATATTTACTTAGGTTTTAGTTTTCCACGTGAGGAAGAAACAAATGTGTTTTTCTTATAGCTGGTGTGTACCGAACAGAGCTGAGATGTGGATTTAGGTTTAGCGAATAGCGACTTGATGTTGATTCTGAGGAAACCCAATATTTTGGTTTATTAAACTTCCTCCTTCATGATATCTACAAATGTAGTCCTGTTGAGAAGGATGTGTGTCTGGTGACGTGACTGTGATGAGAATTGTTTGTGTGTGTGTGACCTTATACCTGTCCGTTATTCATCATATCTTTTTAAAAAAATATATATTTATTTTTCCTTTTTTTTCTATTAGACAGTTTAGGAGAAACAGAGTTGAAATGGGGCGGAGAGGGGAATGACATGCAGAGAACGACCCGGGCTGGATTCTAACCCGGGTCTGCTGTGAAGAGGACTGAGCCTCTATGGGGGGAGGGGCTCTAACCACTACACCACGAGCGCCCCTGATATATTTTATATTTTTAAATTAACCTTCATTTATACATAGCATTTAGAAACAGGGTCTCACTCCCAAGAGAGACCTGTTATCTAATATACACTCAACAAAAATATAAACGCAACACTTTTGTTTTTGCTCCCATTTTTCATGAGATGGACTTAAAGATCTAAAATTCATTCCAGATACACAATTGTACCATTTCTCTCAAACATTGTTCACAAATCTGTCTAAATGTGTGATAGTGAGCACTTCTGCTTTGCTGAGATAATCCATCCCACCTCACAGGTGTGCCACATCAAGATGCTGATCTGACATCATGATTAGTGCACAGGTGTGCCTTAGACTGTCCACAATAAAAGGCCACTCTGAAATGTGCGGATATTTTTCCGATTCAAATCATTGTAAAATTTAAAATGAATAGACCTATGTGGCGCTATTGTAGGTTAATTGTGAAAAAATGTGTGGGAAACCCTGCAGTATCTTGGTTTCATGTTAAATCAGTGTCACTTGTCATTAATTGTATATAAAAACTCTTTACTTTAATACAGCGACACGATATGGATATCTCCCACAGTGTTTGCATCATAAATTCACTCTTAGCTCTCATTCCCTCTCAGCCAATCACTGTGGGCATAGAAGGTATGAACATGACATCATCCATAGCAACAGGGTCAACACCGCCCTCTAGTCTTAGCTAAGGAGTCCCTCCCATTCCTTAGTAAAAGTTGGTCTTATCAGCTTTGTGAATAGGTTTTAAGAAATTACTCCTTACTAAGAACTTTTAGTGCTCCTTAGGAGTACTCTTAGTGCTAAGATAAAATGTTTTGGGAATACGGCCCCAGATTAAACCCAAACGTGACACCAACAGTAACTTTCAGTGCATCGTAAACCCAAAGCAACTGCAGGAAAAGGAACTTAATAAATATTTTATTATATACATTTAATAAATATAGCCTAAATGTGTATATACTTTCTAAATATAGCTTTACTAAGATCATTAACCCCTTACAGCTATCCAAAACACCATCAAATGATTGTCTGTGATTTACTCTAAGACCCTGTTTCCACCTGGCATTAATATGTGGTTCTGAGGAATCCGATCATTATATGTAAATGTAATATGCTTGTTCACACCTGGCCTTAACAATGCGTCTTCTATGCGCGTTTGCGATCCGGATTCGAATTCCCCGCGCTGTATGGAAATCAGCTCGTACATCATTTCCGCTTATACACTCCATCTTCAATGTTTTATGTTTTCTGTTGTCTGTTTACCTGCAACGGTGCGCTTTTATGACGTGAATTGTCGCGTGAATGAGTACGCGTTTCCGCCCAGTCACTCGCCGCAGTTGAGTGGGCGGGGCCTAATGTGTATGAGATGCGCATACGCGTTTCCACTGTTAATGGGTATGTGGATAAGTGGTCTCAAACCACCTCCGAATGTGGATAATTTCAATGCGCATTCAATGCGCATTGAGCGTGTTTCCACCTGTAGTTAGCGCGATCGGATCCTAAAAACCACATATTAATGCCAGGTGGAAACAGGGTCTTAGTGACTTAGGAGTCCTCTTGAGGACTCCTAGCTTTTCATAGATTTAGGAGCTAGTTTTAGCGCTAAAATGCTTTGTGAATTACACTTATTTAAAAAAGTTAGGAGTCCTAAAATTAGGAGTGAAACGCCCCTTATTTTTGAGAGTTACTCCTAAATCAGCACGTTAGGACCTACTCTTAGCCTTAAAATGTTTTGTGAATACGGCCCCAGATTTACAGGGCTTTGAGAGAAAGCTTCTCACCCTTATCAGACTTTTATTATTTTCTGTAAATCTATATTGATGGCATTTGCAGTCGCGTCGTACTTGATATAACACCGAGCTTTGCCTCACAACAAACACTGAAATCCAGCTCCAATGTGTTGTAAAAAATTCATAAGAAGATCCATGGCTACATTGTGTATTCCAGAAACAACGCTGCTGAGTTCAGCCCTACAAATCTTCTTGACAGCACTTGAAATGGATGTGTGGGGAAAAGGAAGGCAGCCCTTAAGGATTTATGATTTTAAGAAACTGTGTGTGTGTGTGTGTGTGTGTGTGTGTGTGTGTGTGTGTGTGTGTGTGTGTGTGTGTGTGTGTGTGTGTGTGTGTGTGTGTGTGTGTGTGTGTGTGTGTGTGTGTGTGTGTGTGTGTGTGTGTGTGTGTGTGTGTGTGTGTGCGTGTGTGTGTGTGTGTGTGTGTTATGATAAAAAAAAATGATCCAGCACATTAATATGGAGCATGTTACCTGTAGCAAGGCTATAAGGTTATGAGGGTTGATCTCCCATTTGTAGGGGATCAACCACGGGCAGCTCCTTAAATCCCTTTCCAGATTTTAGGAGTGTGTGTGTGTGTGACCGGTGTGTGAGTGTGTGTGTGTGTGTGTGCGTGTGTGTGTGTGTGTGTGTGTGTGTGTGTGTGTGTGTGTGTGTGTGTGTGTGTGTGTGTGTTTATGTGACCGGTGTGTGTGTGTGACTGTGTGTGTGTGTGTGTGTGTGTGTGTGTGTGTGTTTAAGTGACCGGTGTGTGAGTGTGACTGTGTGTGTGTGTGTGTGTGTGCGTCAGTGTGTGTGTGTGTGTGTGTGTGTGAGGGTGTGTGTGAGTGTGTGAAACCTACCCTGCATTCCAATCCCCATACTATCTTCCATTTAGTATGGTAGAAAAAAGATTTATGACGTCCCGATACTTGTGGCCTGATTAAGTATGCTCAAAAATACCCAGATGTCTACTACTAAATCCGTCCGAGATTTTTTGTGTTGAAAGCAGAATGCTACCTGAAGTGATGTCACATCAACAGAGCCTCCGTATGAAAACAAGCGGGGACGAGACGGATATAAAAGCAAGAGGCAAAATCAAGGCGCAAAGTTATGATGAAATAAATAAGTAAA
>NC_137211.1:3193478-3198478 GCF_949987685.1 Ammodytes marinus | reverse complement strand
TATGACCTAAACATATAGACTAGAATGTTTTTTTGGAAAAGGCTGTAAATAGGTTTAATAAGACTGTGAAAACGGCCTATCTAACAAGTGAGTCAAAGAAAAATAGCTCGGTCTTGGCACCACCCCCAGTGGCCACCGGAATGTACTACAATGTGTGTCACTTCCTTATGGTAAAAATCGCTGAGGTTGGGGCTTGGTCGGTACTTTAAACCTGCAGTGTGTAGAATTTTGGTTTTTATTTCCTAGCAGATTTTGTAGAAATTAATTATAATATCCATAAGTACATTTAATTTAGTGTATAATAGCTGAAATATTTTTTTCTTATATATTTTTTTCCCTTAGAAAGGGTCTCATATATGTCCATATTTCTGCATATTTTGGACCAAGGCCTAGTGCCGCCATCTTGAAAGTGTCATAGTTGGAATGTCATCAGGTGCATTGTTTAACATTTAGAATTGTTCTTGTCCTTGAAGGCCACTGTAGCTTCTGTTATTATTCGAAAGGGGTGGGGTTACCCAGGGAGCGTTGCATTCTAGAACTTTGTAGAACGTTCTTGATGATGTCATATTACACACTGCACCTTTAAAAGAGACGATAATACAGAGGGCTGAGAAACAGTGAGATGAAAGGATAACATAAGGTAGGCAGAGAATTCCTGGCATATTGAGTATTTAAATCCACCCCTCTGAAAGCAGCTCATTAGAACACATCAGAAGCTGGTGTCAACCCCGAGTCTGAGGTCGCTTACTCTCACAGAATAGTTTATTAGACATACTGGCACAGGCAGATACAGGCAGACACACACACACACACACCCACACACGCAGAGAGAGAGACACACACACACACACACACCTCACATACACACACACACACACAGAGAGAGAGACACACACACATACACCTCACATACATACACACACACACACACACACACAAACACACCCACACAGAGAGAGAGACACACACACCTCACACACACACACACCTCACATACATACACACGCACACACACACACACACACACACACACACAGACCTGAAGCCAATTTCAGATATTTATGCAAATGAGGTGGGCACATTTCTGCTCTAGCTAAAGAAGAGATGTTGGAATGAGACTAAAGAGAACACAAAAAATACTTCCGATTGTCTTACTAAAAAATAAGGTGGCGTAGTGGATAGAGCGCGTACCATATTGGCTCCGGCCTTCGTTGCAGTGGTCGTGGGTTCAAATCCGACCCGTGGACCTTTACTGCACGTCATCCCCCTCTCTCTCTCTCTCTCTCTCTCTCTCTCTCTCTCTCTCTCTCTCTGTCAGTCTGTCTCTGCATTTCAACTCTGTACTATCAAATAAAGCTTGAAAAACCCCAAACATTATGGAAAAAAAAACAAGCAGGTCAGCATAACAGTAGCTTCCAAAAGTATGTCATCATTTGATTTGATTGATTGGTCACTGGCAAAGCGAATACATTTCAAAATTCTCACCAGGAAGGGTTTTAATCAAAGTGCATGTGGTTGCGGTTTGAAAATTGTATTTTACAACGTTTGCACTACGAGATGCTGGCATGAGACTGAAAAGAACAACAAGAGCTTCAAGTTCAAAGTTTTATTTGTCACATGATTGCAAAAATAACATTTTACATACAGTGAAATTAAAAAGGGTTATCACTCTGTCATTTGTTGTGCAAATTACTGTAACCTGAATAAATAATAGGTAATAGTAATTAGTAATTTAAAAACATCCCATATATGTTATGCTATAAAAACAGTAAGTAAGTAAGTAAAAATATATATATATAAAAATGTATAAATATAAAAGTGCCTAGAAAGTGGTGCAGAAAGTGCAAGAGTGCCAGCTATAGTCCATCGGAGTTAAGCAGTCTAACTGCCTGCAGAAAGAAGCTTATGGCTTAAAGGTGAAGTAAGCAAATTATTTATGTTAATATAAGTGTTAAGGGGGTGCCCTTAGCTCAGTTGGTAGGGCGTCCCCCTCCCGGGCCGGGCCCAGCAGCAGACCCGGGTTCGATTCCCACCCGCGGTCGTCCTCTGCATTTCACTCCCCTCTCTGCCCCATTTCACCTCTGTCTCTCTGCACTATCAATAAAAAGCATAAAAATGCCAAAAAAATATCTTTAAAAAAACAAATATATATATATATAAGTGTTAAATCGCTCTATATTCATACAGTGATCACTTTTATAGTGTGCGCGTCTCATAAAGCCGATCTCTCAGTCACTGACAGGAACTATCGCTTTAACGTTATATTAAAGTGATAGTGCGTAACTTTTTTTTATATAAATGAATGCCGTTTACATTCAAGTCAAGTCATCGCAATTATTATGCAACGTTTGCACTTGACTTTGAGCAACGAGTTTTTGAAATCTTAATCAGAATATGTGTGTGTGCGTGTGCGTGTGCGTGTGCGTGTGCGTGTGCGTGTGCGTGTGTGTGTGTATGTGTGTATATGCAAAGTAAAAATGTTAATCAAGCAAGTCATCCAAACACCACAACACAATCAGAGTCCCTTTTCATTTCTAATTGCGAGCTAAAATTCACCCTTCGGCTTTGTCACTGTAGGCAATTTAAAACTGGCATAATTTTTGCCTACAGCTGCTATCTTCTACAACTTAGTGTCACTTCCGAAATCTTTTTTAATTTCTTGTTAAAACTCTCTCCTCTGTGTCCTTAGTTCCTCTCGCGAATATTCTGTCAATTTTCTCAGAGATTAAAAATGGATCTGGGTGTCAAAAAGCTCTGCGGAATTTAATGTTGACATCCAATTTACAATTTATGTAAAGTGCAGTCATTTGGAGAGGATGTGACACGAGTTGTGACAGATGAGTTCGATCTTAATTTAAGTCGCGGTGCTTAGAAAGAAATATGGTTCCTTTTACACACACACACACACACACACACACACACATACACGCACGCACACACACACACACACACGTACACATACACACGTACACACACAGGCACATCTTTTATATCCTCGTTTTGTCAGATCGTGAGGATTTTTCATATTTTAGTGCCAGGATTTAATGGCCTGACTATAGACAGTTCATCAGACCGTGGCATTTGCAGAGACAAGGTTACAAAGAGGATGGTTTGATTTAAATGCAGCTAAATGGCGTTTTAATTATACTTCATCAATATAAAATCATAAAATTCATAAAACAGCTCTGGGAAAATGAAGGGACCACTTTTAATGATCATTATGGCTTTGTTCGAAAAGCCTTAGTAATGGCCTAGTCATACTAATGTCCTACTCATACTAAAAGCCCTACTAACGTCCTACTCATACTAAAAGCCCTACTAACATCCTACTCATACTAAAAGCCCTACTAACGTCCTACTCATACTAAAAGCCCTACTAATGTCCCACTCATATTAAAAGCTCTACTAACATCCTACTCATACTAAAAGCCCTACTAACGTCCTACTCATACTAAAAGCCCTACTAACGTCCTACTCATACTAAAAGCCCTACTATCGTCCTACTAATACTAAAAGCCCTACTAACGTCCTACTCATACTAAAGCCCTACTAACGTCCTACTCATACTAAAAGCCCCTACTAACGTCCTCCTCATACTAAAAGCCCCTACTAAAGTCCTACTCATACTAAAGCCCTACTAACGTCCTACTCATACTAAAAGCCCCTACTAACGTCCTCCTCATACTAAAGCCCTACTAACATCCTACTCATACTAAAAGCCCCGACTAACGTCCTACTCATACTAAAAGCAATACTAACATCCTACTCATACTAAAAGCCCCTACTAACGTCCGACTCATACTAAAGCCCTACTAACATCCTACTCATACTAAAAGCCATACTAACGTTCTACTCATACTCAATTTGACTTTACTTTGAGTATGTTGTGGTTGTGTATGCGAGTTTGTGTAGGCGAGAAATGCCCGGATGAGTACTAACATAAAAAATTCAGTGAATTGGTCAGTATTTTCTCCAAGGCTCAGTTTCTTTGTGAACTTTTGCCAACCTTCACCTGCAGTAGATAGATAGATAGATAGATAGATAGATAGATAGATAGATAGATAGATAGATAGATAGATAGATAGATAGACGGACGGACGGACGGACGGACGGACGGACGGACGGACGGACGGACGGACGGACGGACGGACGGACGGACGGACGGACGGACGGACGGACGGACGGACAGACAGACAGACAGACAGACAGACAGACAGACAGACAGACAGACAGACAGACAGACAGACAGATAGACAGATAGACAGATAGACAGATAGATAGATAGATAGATAGATAGACAGATAGATAGATAGATAGATAGATAGATAAAATTGTCTAAAAGTGGGGTCCCTGGTTTTTTAATTAGAATCTTGGTCTATTGGTACTCGCATCAGGCAATGAGGGTGAGATGGGGGAGTGTAACATCTGATCCCTTCCATGTTACCAATGGTGTTCGCCAGGGCGGAATTTTGTCTCCTTTTCTTTTTAATATGTATATGAATGACTTGTCTTTGATTTTAAATGCATCTGGTACAGGCTGTAGGATTGGGGACTCACTCATTAACCACCTTATGTACGCAGATGATCTGGTCATCTTTAGCCCATATAGTGCTGGTCTACAACAGCTTCTGAGAGTATGCACACAGTATGGTGATGATTTTGACATAAAATACAACGCAAAAAAGAGTAAGATCATGATTGTCAGAAGCAGAGGAGACAGACAGTCAACCTTCCCTGACTTCTATCTGTCTGGCACTGCACTCAGTGTGTGCAGTGAAATTACATACTTGGGCCATATTATGTCTAATGACCTGTCTGATGACAATGATATCTATAGGCAGCGTCGGAAGCTGTATGCACAAGCGAACATGCTCTGCCGTAAGTTTAGTATGTGCTCTGTACCTGTCAAAATCTCACTCTTTAGAGCGTATTGTACGCCGCTGTATACTGCCCACCTGTGGTGTCGTTATAAACAAGGCAGCATTAGAAAGCTTACAGTG
>NC_137211.1:3140978-3170978 GCF_949987685.1 Ammodytes marinus | reverse complement strand
GCATTTGCTACTGAAATTGATCACGTGCGATGATGAATACAATTCCACTAGCACTAGTGCGACAGCTTGCTAATGAGCAGATGATGTCTGTCTGAGACACAGAGGAGTGCTGCACAACACTGCTTACAGGGCTCTACATTAACACTCTCCAAATTCGGGTAAATGTAGACTTTGGCAAGTAAGTTATTGAGTCCACCCTCCACTTTGGCTGGTGAAAGATGTGTGCTCGGGACCTGTGCTTTTGCGGCGATTAATACACTTCACCAACGGTAATTACCGGAAGGAGACGGCACACAGTTAAGTTAGTGCGTGTGCAAACAGAACATTTCCTGTGCGCCTTCACATTAAAAGCCTGTTACTAGCCAAACGTGAGTTGACTTTTATTTTGAAGCCGGTAAGAACAAGAAGTTAGCGCTTCACAGCCCTGCAGTGCGCTAGCTTGAAAATCAACTGCTTCAGCTGCAGAGAGCAGTAAACAGTAGTCTTTTTAAACAACGTTTGAAATAACTGATAAGCCACTGAAGAACTACTCCCAACACATTCACAAAAACCTATTTAACTTATTCCAAATTTTACCAATATGTATAGGCCTATTTATTTATTTAATAGGCTATGTTTAATGTTTTAAAGTTTGGTTTTAATTAACAGAAGGACATTTAACAAAAAAAAATATTATTATGAATATAATAATGATATGTATATATACAGAAAATATATAGATAGTAATTTTATGGGGAGAAATAATTCTGAATCAGCAAAAAATTACAATTGGCAGGTTAGATTTTTTTGTCTAAATCGCAATCAGTGCACCCCTATTAATTTTTCTACAATTATTACTGCACGCACTAGGATATGATTAATTGAGAATTTCAAATGAGACCAAGATGACAGGCTAAAAGGTAATTAGAGCGAAATGCATGGGTTAAGGTTATGCAAGTTTTCGATCATACTTTGTGTGCTACTGAATTTATTTTTGTACTACTGATTTTTTTGCTTGCTAGCACCAGTGCTACCACCTAAAACAATAAGCGTACAGCCCTGCCCAGGGGGCAAAGTGATTTTATGGACATGGAGCGTTGTAAAAGGTTGTTCACCAAAAATGACATCTAGGACCTTCCACGATCACAACCTGGTTGGACAACCTTGTCAACAAGCTGCTGGAAAGCTACAGCGGGCCGACATAGCAAATCAGAACCACTGTTTAAGAGAATGGGGGTGAATGGCGATGGGCTAATGGGGATTTTTTTTAACTTATAGAACATTATGAAACTTTGCCAGTTGATTACTGACATTAAAACAAAAACTTTTTGTATTACAGTATTTTCCAAAATGTTTAAATAAATATGAAAAATCATCAATATCTTACTAATGATGCGTAAATTTGCATATCTGCAAAGCCCCAAAATCTAGATGTTGGAAGAAAACAAAGTCAATTTGTTTTTAAATTTTGAAAACAAAACAAAAGTGTCCAACTGCCTGAAGCCTTTCCTAATCACAGTTCAAATTTGATCAATAACCCATAGAAAAAACATTTTTTAAACAGTTACATTTCATGTGTCATGGACCAAAAGTGTCCTTTTGGAGTCTCCAGCTGCTATTTTAGGAAACGGCTAGACATTCCCTTGGAAAAAACAGTGTAAAAAATAAATTTTCTATGGGTTATTGATCAAATTTGAACTGTGATTAGAAAAAGCTTCAGGCAGTTGGACACTTGTTTTGTTTTCAAAATTTAAAAACAAATTGACTTTGTTTTCTTCCAACATCTAGATTTTGGGGCTTTGCAGATATGCAAATTTACGCATCATTAGTAAGATATTGATGATTTTTCATATTTATTCAAACTTTTTGTCGGCCCCCTGTAGCTTTCCAGCAGCTTGTTGACCAGGTTGTCCACCCAGGTTGGGATCCTGGAAGGTCCTGGATATAATTTCTGGTGAACAACCTTTTACAACGCTCCATGTCTATTTTTCAAAAAAAGGGGTTTTGCCCCCTAGGTACTAAACCTTTTAAACAACAGAATAAGGAAGAAATGAGTGACTTTGAACATGGCATGTTGGAAAGGCAACAGTAACTCAAATAACCACTCGTTACAACCAGGGTATGCAGAATACCATCTCTGAACGCAAAACATCCAACTTTGAAGCAGATGGGCTACAGCAGCAGAAGACCCCACCGGGTGCCACTCCTGTCAGCTAAAAACAGGAAAATCAGGCTACAATTCACACAGGCTTTCCAAATTGGACAGTAGAAGATTGGAAAAATCTTGCCTTAAAACAACTTGCAGTTAAAATGTACTTGTAGCCCGCCGCTTCCAAGTGTATATACGGTTTTTCACGTAGTACTTCACAGCTTCCCAGGTCCTACCTTTAAGTGCCTCTGGAAATGCATGGATACATTCAAGACACTGTGCTTTACCAGGAACCTTGCCAGTCTTAATGCAGAAAAATCAGCTTCTGTTCAACAGCTGGTACTTCTTCCTTGCTCCACATCTTCCTCTTCCTGCTTGATGCATCTATAACAAATAATTAAAAATGTTTAAACAAACATGGAGAGGAGGAGAGGGTGACACAACGATATAAGAGGCTTTTACTCGAAGATGAATATAGAGATGGTTACGACCCATTTGAAGACAGGTAAGAATATATGTATGAATGGTAAAATGTCAAAGCTTTGTGTGTCGTGCACGTTTGTCAATTCTATATTAACAGGACTTATTTCTCAGTTTGGACTTTGATCACAATTGAAAAGTGTGACAAAGTGCCTTTTACTTTATTATTATTATAACTATTGCTATTTAATGGCAAAATATGTTTATTCTGTGTTTCCTTGTGCAAGGGTTTCTTGTGTAAAAGTAAACTATTTACAAATAACATAGAATGGATTTTTGCATCAACTTTTATCACATTTGAGTGTTTCCTTTTTTATTACAATTATTATAATAATAATAATAATAATAATAATAATAATAATAATAATAAGGGTCCCTTGTTACTGTGTAAAAGGAATTGAAAGAAACATTGTTGTTCAGCTTCTCCCCTCCCCACACACACCTGAAAGGTGTAACCAGTTTATAATAATAAAAATAATAATAATTCCTTTTTGTTCACAGACAGGACTCAGAGCTGCTTGTGTCCACTGTGGTGGAGATGGTCGCCAACCACAGGTACCTTAGTGTGCAACTCGACAGTGAGCTGGACTGGAAAAGCCACATGGAGGCGGTGTACAAGAAGGGACAAAGTCGACTCTTTTTCTTGAGGAGACTAAGGTCATTCAACATCTGCCAACCCCTACTGTGCACTGTCTACCACTCAGTGGTGGCCAGTGCACACTCACTGTGGCATGTTGGGGAGAAGGTGCTCGCACAGCGGACAAAAACAGGCTGGACAAGCTGATCAAGAAGGCCAGCTCAGTGGTCGGGGCTGAGCAGCTCAAGGTCCAGCAGGTGGCAGAGGCCAGAATCCTCAACAAACTGCATACAATAATGACCAACCCCACTCACCCACTCCACGCCCTGAAGGTGATCAAGAACAGCACCTTCAGTCACAGACTAATTGCACCAATGTGCAAAACGGAGCGCTACAGGAAGTCCTGTATACCAGCTGCCATACGGTTTTATTATGCACAACAATAACTTTGCACTTTCTTTGTAGTATTTATTATTGTATTTATTGTTTTTAATCTTTTTTTTTTGGTATTTTAGCTATATGAGGGAATGTGTGTTTGTTATGTCTGTCCATACACTGCTGTGACACTGTCATTTCCTTTAAAGGATTATTAAAGAATCTATCTATCTATCTCTATCATGAATCATTATATGTGTCTAATTTTCTCATGTTTTGAGACGGTAGAGTTGAAGACAAATTCTTCCAAAAAGCAGCTGGACCAAATGTCCTATCATTCATGTATTGTGCAATTCCCTAAATTTTTCGAGAGAATAATACTATTTAATAAAGGTTCTTCTTTCAAATACATTTCCAGGTTTTTCAATAATCGAAATATATTCTTTTGGGATTTAAGCCAATGTTTCTCGACACAGTGGTCTAGGACATAAGTAGACCTCAGAAAACAGGTAAGTGGTGAAATACCTTTGCTCAGCTGTGATGAGGTTCCAGACTCATCGTCCCCCTCTGTGCGTGTCCTCTGTGTGAGTTTCCTCTTCTTCACATGTCTTGACGCTCCTTGAAAACAAAGAGATATAATGGTAGAAAGGTTCACTTAAAGCACTATATCAAATACATTTTCATTCAAGTTTTTTCTCCTGGTATGATAAGGATATTGATTTGTGTATCTTGCATTGAATAAGAATGTGTCATTTTATATAAAAACATAATAAAATTATAGAAACTGTCCCTGGAGCAGACATTGAAGAAAGCCTAGTTAAATAGACAAATTAAAGCAGAGCTTAGAAAACAATGAATGACAGTAAAAGTACTCTGATATTGGAAGAAGATTATAATTAATAATTGTGTTTTAAAGCAGCTAAGAGTAACTTTTAAATATCTTTTAAGCAGCCTCATGTTTCCTCTGATAATCATAAATTACCTTTGACAGCAAACGAGACCATCAGTACAAAGAAATAAGTATTTATATCGTTTTTATTACTGCGTTTGGTCTGGTCGCACACCCAGTCCGATTTTCGGTTTGCGCGTGCAGGCTATATGGTCACATTTTCGTTTTGGTTGCAGATTTCAGTGTATCGCAGCAACGCGATTTGAGAAGCCTATCCCTCCAGGTGAGGGAAGGGGAGCGGGAGCCTTGTTTGAGACAGTTGTTTGTCGTCATAATGACTGCTAACGGGGCTGAACCATCAAAGAAAAAAAAGAGAATGCAATGAAGAAAAGCTAAAAGGGAGAGGGATATACGGGCGGGAAGGCGTTGCCAAGCAATGTGTATACAATTTCACAGGAGCGAACTAGACTGCAGTGTTTACTGAATGAGCGGTAGCCTACTAAAACAAAGTTTACTTTGCTTCACCATCATCAGATGACGATTATTCATCTGAAATAGTCCTTATTTACAACAACATAAACACATTACCTCATCGTGATCCATACTAACTGCCGTCTCTCGTTCATTCGCTTTCTGTGAGGACACGTAATCTTTCAGCTCTGTGCGAGTGGTTAGTGAACCTGCATCAACTCATTGCAATCAGGTGTGTGTAGCACTGACTGGCATTAGTTGATGCAGTGTCACTAACCACTCCCACGGAGCCGATAAGTGTCCGTGCCCTCACACTTTCAACACACGGACATGCAATATAATGTGTCCTAATCATTTGACACTTGCACGGCTGGCACGCGCTACAAAACAGCTTTACGACAGCGGGCGTCGTAAAAATACTACCGCTTTTGTCCAACGGGGCCGCCAACCGACAAAGTTACTCGTAGCCACTTTAACTGGATTGTTACACCCTCTGGAACAGGTAAGTGGTGAAATACCTTTGCTCGGCTGTGATGAGGTTCCAGACTCATCGTCCCCCTCTGTGCGTGTCCTCTGTGTGAGTTTCCTCTTCTTCACATGTCTTGACGCTCCTTGAAAACAAAGAGATATAATGGTAGAAAGGTTCACTTAAAGCACTATATCAAATACATTTTCATTCAAGTTTTTTCTCCTGGTATGATAAGGATATTGATTTGTGTATCTTGCATTGAATAAGAAATTACAGAAACTGTCCCTGGAGCAGACATTGAAGAAAGCCTAGTTAAATAGACAAATTAAAGCAGAGCTTAGAAAACAATGAATGACAGTAAAAGTACTCTGATATTGGAAGAAGATTATAATTAATAATTATGAATTGTGTATTAACTGGATTGTTACACCCTCTGGAACAGGTAAGTGGTGAAATACCTTTGCTCGGCTGTAATGAGGTTGAAGACTCATCGTCCTCCTCCTCCTCAGGGTTGTAACCTATGGATGAAAAATGACATAACAAAAACAAATATATAAAATAATACATGTAGAAATATGGAATTCAACTTTTTCAAGACTAAAACATATTTTAAGTTATGTAATTTTTGGTCCTTAATAGATACCCCACCCAAGGGCCCCAAAACTGACACAAATTAGACCCCCATTAGATAAAAGCTTTAGATGTTTAACATACATGAAGTTTATAAAACACATGACAATAGTTGTGTAGTAGTGTGTTATGGTGTAAACAAGTGAAATCAAATTATTCCCTTTCATGCTGGGAACACCCAGGAAGCCCTGTGAGTGCCCAGACCCCACCTCCAGAACCACTGGTTCAGTGAATGTACCTGATGAGTTAGAGGATAGACTCAACATCTCCTCTTCTCCAGATAGAGAGCTGTCTTCAGGTACTTCCTCTAAATAAACACAGCAAAAAATGTTGTCAACAAGCACAACAAACCCATGACATTTAAACCATCACAAATTAAAATGATAAAAATAGTGTGTGCAAGGTGAGGTTATACCAATTGGTTCAATGTTGATCTCGTCCAATGTCATCCCTTTAAAATGTGATAGCTCTCCTCTCCCACAGGCCATCAGCAGCTTTGCAACTTTGGCAACTTTTAATGTCCCTTCAGGGAGCCGATAATATTGTCTATGGACCTTGATGTTGATGTGACCCATAAAACCAGTGAGGCAGTCCTCATTGTCTTTCAAGTTCAAAACTTGTGACATTGTTGCCATTTGTTTCCTTAATCTTGTCGATGTCAATGTTTGCGGGTCCTTCGCTCCGCATTCACATGCGATAGCGCGGATGGCATCAGATCCTTTGAGGTGACTTTCTGCCTCAGGTCTACCAAACAAATAAACATTCTCATCCGGCACATCACATCGTCGTCGGTAATTCACCAGCATCTGTATGGAGGACACCATGTCTGGGCTGAGTAAGACAGGGACCTTTTTGTCCCGCTTACCTTTGATTTCCACACACTCAAAGTATTTGCAGAGCTTCTTTTCCACGTCGGTCAAGGCAAGGTCAAGATCTGGATGACTGGCAAAGGTGTTTCTCAACATGAAGTCATTCAGGGACATCTTTGAAACTTCTCCCTCTCTCCTACGATTGAAGACGATGACTTCACAGAGCGTTAGTCTAGCAAGACTTAACCAGTTCCTCTTATTTGGTGCAGTTTCAAGATTGAGTCGATACTTGGGCCTTTCTGCATCGATATGGTTGTGCAGTCTCACAACATCTTCACAGTATTCTGAACGGGAAGAGGACTCAGAAGTAGTTTGAAAGGTTGTGTCAAGCCGGTTAAATGCAGACAATCTCCGTCTGCATTTTTTCAAGCGTAGAACCGAGTTCTTAGTTGAAGTGTAGTTTTTTCTTTCTTCCTCCGAAACGTCCGTTTCTGATGATGATGTGCGAGGCTCATCCTCACTGCTTGTGATTGATTGATCTTCAGAGATCCTAAGCATTTTTTTTGTAAGCTAGAAGAGAAAATCAGATGGGACTCAATTACGTTTAAATTAAGAATATTTCCCACTTAATTTTTCAAATTATGCCTTTCCCATCAACAATAATATACAGTGCCTTGCAAAAGTATTCATACCCCTTGAACTTTTCCACATTGTCACATTACAACCACACACTTACATTTATTTCATTGGGATTGTATGTGATAGACCAACACAAAGTGGCGCATAGCTGAAGTGGAATGACAATTATACATGGTTTTACATTTTTTATATATAGGGGAGAGTGGGGCAAGTTGTGCATTTTGGAAGTTGTGCCACCCCTTGTTTCTCGAAAACCATAGAAGAAATTGGAAATGTGACCACATATTTAAGAAGAGCCATCCATTTAACTCATCCTGTAAAGAAGGGAGAAACATGGAATAACATGTATTTATAAAAGCACATTTATGACAGTGTGCACTGTACAAAGTGCTGGCCCACTTTGACAAATGAGGCCCCAGATATCACGTGGTATTTATCAAATGGTCGTATCTCGGCAGATCAGCAAGATTTGATAAATGCGACGACTGAAAAAAAAAAAAGTAATTTGAAATCACGCCCCTATATTTTCTCAGTTTAGAGGCCTCGCCGAGAGGTTTGAAGACATGGATATGCGCATTACGTTAAAAGAAGAGGAACTTCTCTGAAGTATAAATTGACAGCATAACAGCGAAAGTAGAAAAAAAATAATAATTTCGGAACATTAAAACAAAGAACGTCAGAAGGCAGCAGTGTGGAAGGAAATAACTGCTGCGGTCAACAGCGATGTCCAGCTGATTTTGGTGTATTTTAGGTTTACATCAGTGTTATCGCTCATATGATATGAAGTAGCATATACAATTTTATGTCACAATTTCTTTACATAGGCTAGGTGAAGAAAAAGTGGTCCGACTTAAAAATCACCACTAAAAAAAAAGTGTGTTGCTGCTCTGAAATGCAACACCAACTGGAGGTGCAGGCATAAGTGGTGGAGGAGAAACAGACGTACCAACTGTCCGATAAGGGAAAATATTAAACCTTTAAAGGCCCTGGCAACCCTCACAAATAAATAAATGACATTGATGTTGGGTTTCTCAATAAGCTGTTTACAATTATCTGATAAAAAATAGATTTTCATAAATATAATGAAATGTAGTCTTTTTTGCTGTCGAGAACATTTTGCAGGGCGGTGTGGGCGTGGCCAATAACGTTCTGTAAGGGAACGTTCTCTCAGTCACGGTGCTGAGCAGGTTAAGCCCAGTTCAGACCAAAGATTCACCACACAACGAGACGCAAACTTGAAAATGCTGCACATGCTCACAACGAGCCTGACTGGCAGTTCACACTGCTGCACCGGGCTGCACGGTAGCTGGTATCCTTAGCAACGGTGAATGCTCTGGCACAGCTGAGAGCAGCAGCTCAACATCACTTGCAGAAAGTAGCCTAACTTATTATTATTAGGCCTATATAGGTTTGCAATTAGTTATAGGCAATTTTTTCCCACCACAACCTATTTAATTGAAACAGGTGTCAGTGTCACGATGAAAATATATAAAAATATCTCTGTCTCATATTTATTGTTATCTCTTATTATTAGTTTATTTCCCATTTAGGCATTTCATCTATTTTAGGCATATGCATTTTTAAAATCAAATTTTTTCTGAGGATAGGAGTGGGAATAGAGAGAGAAAAAAAATTATGTTGAGTCGGATTATGTTTCTCATCACGTGAGCTGATGCGATATGCGGTTTGAATTAAGAGCACAAGGAGTAGGCCTAAACTCGTAATATGTAAAAAAAGAAAAAATCAATCGGAACGTGAAAGCCTGCCCCCTCTACAACGTTAACGTGCAAGAATCCCCGGTTATCATTTAGTCTTAAACCACATCGTTTTTCTGCGCGGCGGCTCGGCGAGGTCTCACTGTGAATTTCACCATCACAGTGTTTCACCGGGGTGCACGCTGCTTCACTCAGACGGGGCTTTGAGTGTAGGCTCAGGCGCAAAGAGACAGTCTGTATCTCTTGCGCGGCACAAGAGAGAACGTGTGACGTGCCAAGCAAAAGATGTAAGCCAAAGTTCGAATCAGAAATTTTCTAATGGCCGTCTCAATGCATTTTATAACGGAGATCCTTCCTGTGACGTCCCAAGCCTTAGCTCTAAGGCAACATTCGAATCAGGATTATTCAAATGGTCGACCAACTGACATGACAGTATGTTTGCGGGGGGCTAACAGATATTCCTAAAACCTTTCATATACATATTAGCACTGATTTTACCCCCCAAATAACATAGTTACAAGGATTTAGTGGATTTGGGTTGCCAGGGCCTTTAATAACGCCGGTCTTGTTTTTTTTTCCAATGAAAGAAATACACATCTAAAAATAACATTTTGTGTTTTACTGTGTGACAGATGTGCTTGGCACGAGTGGTCAGCCGTCAGTGGCACAAAACGGTCCGTATTAACCTCCACAGGGCCAGGCAACCACCAGCTGTGAGAGCGCCCATGGTCCAGTTCCACCAGCGTGACCGTGGACCATTACTGCCGAGGTCCCGGGTCAGAAAAACAAGCCGAAAGGTGCCAGTTAATGGTGGAAATAAATCGCTCGCTTTAGCGATCAATGACACATTAAAATAGAAACTAAAATCTCAAAAGTGCGTCAAATAAATAAAATGTAAGGCTAAATGTTGTGCATTGTCTTTTTATAATAAAGAGCAGCGTACTACTCTACATATTTAAAACTAAACATGTTAGAAGCGATGAATGAATGCAGCTCCCGTGCTGCAGAGTCCCCCCAGCTGCTCCAAGACGGAGATAACTGCCCTTACGCAGTCCCATGCAGCGCTCCTAAGTGGCCGGTGTGCGCACTATTGAATCAGCGTCTTACTGTGTTGCACCCCATAAGCTGCCCATTTTTAAGTGATTAATATGTTTATTTCGGTCTGAACAAAAACTCCCAATAAAATAAATGTACGTGTGGTTGTTACGTGACAAAATGTGGAACGTTTACGAGGTATGGATACTTTTGCAAGGCACTGTAGTTCTTATTTTTGTCATCACAACTGATTTCAAGATACACACAGGTGTGTCTGTAAACTTACAAAGACACTCTCTGTTCTGCTCAGTGGAGGGACATCTGGGTCTGAGGGGCATTCCATTTCCTGAAAGGGCTACAGAAAAAAAAAAAAAAACACTCAAATACAATTAGCAATTGCAGAATAATACATTTTTACATTGTGTTGAACCTGCAGTGTGTAGAATTTTGGGTTTTATTTCCTAGCAGATTTTGTAGAAAGCAATTATAATATCCATAAGTACATTTCATTTAGTGCATAATAGCTGAACAAAATGTTTTGAATTATTATTTTTTCCCTTAAAAAGGGTCTCATATGTCCATATTTCTGCATATTTTGGACCAAAGCCTAGTGCCGCCATCTTGAAAGTGTCATAGTTGGAATGTCATCAGGTGCATTGTTTAAAATTTAGAATTGTTCTTGTCCTTGAAGGCCACTGTAGCTTCTGTTATTATTCGAAAGGGGTGGGGTTACCCAGGGAGCATTGCATTCTAGAACTTTCTTGATGATGTCATATTACACACTGCACCTTTAAGATAGATCTAAAGCAGGGGTCTCCAACAGATTTTTTTTTTTAAGTTAAAAAAATCTGACAAAGGTAAATGCACCTCTTTCCATGGTCAAAACTTTGCGAAGGGCCGCGATTTGCGGTAAATTAATGTGCACGCGTCTCAAAGGGTTCCTCTATCAGCTGGTGTGTGTGTGTGTCTGTGTTTGTGTGCGGCTCTGTATGCGGCCATGTGTGACTACGGCATGCAAGCGGGAGAGTAAACGAGCAGAAGCAAGCCGTCACTGAACTGGTGGCGAAAATAAATGCAGCTGAACAGAAAGAAGTGCTCTGTAAAGCTAGAACAGTTTAAGACTCCACATCACCGTGGCAACACAACCTATCTATCAGCTCAGACAGCGCAGAGAAAAGTTTGAGGAATGCATGAGAGTGATGGCCCAGGCAAGTTTCAGTAATGCCTCGTTTCCACCGAGTAGAGCGGGTCGGATCGGAGCGGTTCGGTCCGGATAGTTTGGCTTTTCATTTGCCAAGTTGGGTAGGGTACGGTTTAAGCGCACCTAACAGCTCTGAGCCGCTCCCAATCTCAGTACTCCTCCGTAGGGGTACTAGCCGCCTGAAAGCGGGCCGAAAATGTGGAGCTACACACCCCCGTCATTTGATTGGTCGAAAGAATCATTTCCGCCATGTGTAGTCATCTCGGCAAGAGTGAAGAGAGTCTTGTGTTTTGACGAAAATGTGAGCACAGCACTGTTTATTGTGTGGTGTTTTTCCTCGTCAATAAATTAATCAGTTGGTTACACTGTGTCCCACTGCTAGTCACGTAGCTGCCGCAGCCAGCACTGTTCGCTCATGAGTTGCACCGAGCCGTTTCTGTGTGTTTTCGCCATAGATAGTAGGCTAGTAAATACACGTTCACAACAACACGGGGGGAATAAAGAAGCGGCTGGTTTGACCAAGCAAAAACGAGAGACCGCTGGTTTGACCACAGTTGGTAGAAATAATCATGAAGAGAGTCTTGTGTGTTGGCGAAAATGTGAGCGCAGCACTGTTTATTGTGTGGTGTTTTTCCTCGTCATTAACTTAACCAGTTGGCTACACTGTGTCCCACTACTACGATGTCACGTAGCTGCCGCAGCCAGCACTGTTCGCTCACTGTATATCAGTTGCACCGAGCCGTCTGTGTGCTCACAACAACACGGGGGGAATAAATAGCCTAAAGAAGCGGCTGGTTTGACCAAGCAAAAACAAGAGACCGCTGGCTTGACCACAGCTGTTCCACAGCCCGATAGTTTAACCCACATTCTGGCGGCGGCTATCGCAGTCCAGCCTAAACCCCGCCCCACCAGTAAGGGTAGGGTCGGCGGTGGAAACAACACCGAGATTCTTAAAAGTGAGCTGTCCCGCTCTGAGCCGCTCTGACCCGACCCGCTCTACTCGGTGGAAACGAGGCATAAGTGTTTATAGAAGTACCACACTCAGTGCGTTTCCATGGCACAACTAGATTAGATTATCACATATATCGAACTAGACACTCGAACGGACCGTGTCACTTGTCTGAGTTTACATGGCCTTTCAGATATCGGATAAATGTCCAATGCATGGCTGTCTCCACTATGCTAGGTGGCGCTGTAGCCCTTTCAACCATGCTTTCAACAAGTGTTGAAAGAGCCACGTCCGGTTCTCTTCCGTCAATAACCCATGGTGTAGCCTATCACGCGCAGGCACACAAGCACAGAACGAGAAGTCCGATAAGCGATGTCCGATCCCTGTATACATGCAGAGAGAATGCCGACAACGAACGACTTATCTAGGTGTTCTTATCCGACATCTCTTGTCCGTTATTGTGCCGATTTGTGTGCGAAGTAGATCGGATAAAGGTGTTTACATGCAGTTTAAAAGTCCTGTTGAAGTCTTATTCGTTTAGTTACCCGATTATGAGTCTGCATGTAAACGCACTGACTGTTACTGTCTTTGACCTTTGGAGAAATGTATTTAGTCATTTTAAGGAGAAAACACATTGTATTTATTATTTCAACTATTGAGTTATTTGTAGAACAGCCTGCTAGTGTAGCCATACAAGATTGATTTTCTGAATTTTCAATGCTGCTTTATTTTTATGTTTTAAATTGGGAAATACATGTTCCAAAACGACCAATAACCTCTGTATTTAAAAAAAAATTAAGCAAGTAGGCTAATAATAACCATTAATGAATTATAGGCTATCGCATCACAGTAGGCCTAATTGTCCACAATAATCTCACAACAGCCCCTATCTAAAAAGGAACTTTAAAAAGGTTTAAGCCTATTATAAACAATAACATTATTAGTCAGTTAATATCTAAGGGTTGTTCATTGTGATTTAAGAGTCAGTGAGCTCCATGGTAACACAGTGATTGACAGGCTGACTGCTCTTTAGCTGGACAGAAACTGCCCTTTTTTAACCCCAAAACCCTCTTTAAATACACAAACGTTTTGCCTTTACTGTTGCACAGTCACGACCCAAAAAAAGTCGGTCACGTACTGACCCCCCATAGGCCCTTTCTGAGCCAGGAAAAACCCTGGACTTACCTCTAGCTCGTCAGTCTTCTCTCCCTCCTCCTCGCCGCCTGTCTTCTCTCCATCCTCTAGCTTGGTCTTCTCTCCCTCTAGCTCGGTCTTCTCTCCCTCTAGCTCGGTCTTCTCTCCCTCTAGCTTGGTCTTCTCTCCCTCTAGCTTGGTCTTCTCTCCATCCTCTAGCTTGGTCTTCTCTCCCTCTAGCTTGGTCTTCTCTCCCTCTAGCTTGGTCTTCTCTCCATCCTCTAGCTCGGTCTTCTCTCCCTCTAGCTCGGTCTTCTCTCCCTCTAGCTTGGTCTTCTCTCCCTCTAGCTTGGTCTTCTCTCCCTCTAGCTTGGTCTTCTCTCCCTCTAGCTCGGTCTTCTCTCCCTCTAGCTCGGTCTTCTCTCCATCCTCTAGCTTGGTCTTCTCTCCCTCTAGCTTGGTCTTCTCTCCATCCTCTAGCTTGGTCTTCTCTCCATCCTCTAGCTCGGTCTTCTCTCCATCCTCTAGCTCGGTCTTCTCTCCCTCTAGCTTGGTCTTCTCTCCCTCTAGCTCGGTCTTCTCTCCCTCTAGCTCGGTCTTCTCTCCCTCTAGCTCGGTCTTCTCTCCCTCTAGCTTGGTCTTCTCTCCCTCTAGCTCGGTCTTCTCTCCCTCTAGCTCGGTCTTCTCTCCCTCTAGCTTGGTCTTCTCTCCCTCTAGCTCGGTCTTCTCTCCCTCTAGCTCGGTCTTCTCTCCATCCTCCTCCTCCTCGCCGCCTGTCTTCTCTCCCTCTAGCTCGGTCTTCTCTCCCTCCTCTAGCTCTTCAGTCTGATCCTCTTTTTTCTCATGTTGGGTCTGGCCCTGCAAAGGAGGTCAGCACAGTAAGGAGAAACTTCATAACAAAGCCACCACAAAGGTTAGTCTGGAGGCAGGGCTCCAGACTAACCTTTTCTATTAGGAGCATTTTTTTCCCAACACATTTAGGGGGGGCAAGCAGAAATTTTAGTGGCACACCTTAAAGGCCTACTTCACCGGTTTGAATATGAAGGTGTATTGAATTCTGAGATCCTATGTAGTATAAATGTGAAAAAAAAATTAAATCGGTTCATCCTAGCCTGAGAAAAGGCAGAAAGAGTGTTTTTTTTTTAACCCTATATTTCTCTTTCTCGTGATATCACAGAAAGAGAAATATAGGGTTAAAAAAAACTTACTTTGTAAATATTACTGTGATGTCACAGTAAAAGACATCACAGTAATATTTACAACGTACATTTTTTTTTATACTACATAGGATCTCAGAATTCAATACACCTTCATATTCAAACCGGTGAAGTAGGCCTTTAAAAATATATATATTATATATATTCACATTTTTCCCAATTTTACTAATTAGGCCCACTAATATTGTATTGCCATCATGTTTTGGACCACACTGACAAATGATATAGTTCTTTGTCTTTTTCATAATAACACCTAATTGCCATGTGAAATCCTTCAGACATTTCTTTAGGAAAGGAACCCATTTTCACCACAGCCCCTTCTACATCTGAGCCCTCTGATTATTATCTCTGCTGAATCCTCTGTAAGCAAAATAGTTACAGGACCAAAATAAAATAGTAGTAGCTAGATGACAACATCAACTAGAAAATGCTGACAATTCTGAAAGAGGCACAATTAATAGAAAATGTTGACCAAGTAATTTACAAATTAACTAGGCCTATTTACATACACAAACTCACTTTCCAAACTTTTTGGGTTGCCATTTAACCACAATGTTAGCTTTTTTATGGATATGCAGTGGCCTATTGAATGTGGACCTATAAAATAATTTTCGTGTTCACAAACGTCACCTGACACACGGTGCTGTCTGTCTGCTGCAGGTGGGAGGGGGGGCCTGCTCAGACTGCCCGTGTGAGTGAGTGCTGTCAGCGGTGAGGAGCGCGGTAAAAAAAAAGTTGCAAGATGTGTCGCTGGTCTTTAACTAGCCTTAGCGCTATGGCGGAGAGTCGGCAGGTATAGCGGAAAAAGTCGCCAGTTGGCAACATATTAAAGACGTGACGATAGCGGGACACAGAGGACAGTAGGTCACGTGATCCGCGCAGTTGATCGTTTCATTGATCACTCACGGACTGTCCCTTCTCTCTCTCTCTCTCTCTCTCTCAATGAAAACAAATCTCGGCAAATTTTCCGGTCGCGCCCCTAGATTTAAAAAGTACTCGCATTGTCTCAAAATGTTACAAAATGCGAGCATTTGGTCGCAGTCTAGAGCCCTGTATCAGACAAGCTGAGGCTGTCAGCGGCAAGGAGGAGGAGAGGAGGAGGAGGAGAAGAGACGGCATGCGCTGCTGCTCTGCTCTAGTGAACGCGGTTTAAAAAAAAAGTTGCAAGATGTGTCTCTGGTCTTTAGCAGCCTTATTGCTATGGCGGAAACGTGAAAGACATGACGACAGCTTGACACTACGATGAAAATAGATCACGTGATCCGCCCAGTTGATCATTTCACTAATAACTCGCGGACTCTCCCTTCTTTTTCTCACACACAAAGCACTAATAATGGCAGTAATAATAATAAATGGAAACACAAGTCCGACGGTGAATGTTCCGGTCGCGCAAGTGCTTAGTAAAAAGTACTTGCACTGTCTCAAACAATGGTCCCAAAATGCAGTCTGGAGCCCTGAATTTAAAATGGTGAAAACACTGTAAAATATAGGGATGGGTATCGTTTGAGTTTTGACCAATTCCGGTTCCAATTCCGATTCTGACTATCGATTCCGGTTCTTAACGGTTCCCAATTCCAATAAGATAAAAGAAAGGGGTCAAATGTTTATGTAAAAAACATTTATTTATCGTTTTTTCTCTCTCAATCTTGTTCTTATAAACAGGCTACATAAAATAAATGAAACCCAATATCACAACTCCTTTCAGAGCTTTTGGAAACCTAACCAATGGGAAATATTGTCTTTAAACAGGCTCTTTAATAAGTCACATTTTAGATAATCAGAAGGGGAATCTCTGATATATTCCACCTGAAATCAACATTTTCTTTTCTTCTTTCTATTATCTATATTCACGTAGCCTGCTATATTTACAAACTGAGGCAGCTCACGAGGCAGTGATCACGGTGCGTTCTGTCTGCTGTCTGCAGCAGCAGGCTGGGGGCTGCTACTGGCCGTGTGAGAGTAGCCTACTCCCGACAGCACCAGCCGCGATACAGACGTTGCTTGTGCTTTATATAGCCTAGTCTATGGGCCGGTGTAGAAAGTCGCGTTGCTGTGCCGCTGTGCACTGCTTCGGTTATGAGCCCTGCAGCTCTAGTGTGAGGAGGAAGAGCAGCGCTCGCTACTCGGCTCTCAGGCGCTCGGTTGTAATGCGACGGCGCGACCTGATGTGCGAGATGCTTTTGCGGAGCTTCTTTAAAACAGTTATTCCTCTAATGACCAGTAAAAGTAGCAAGATTTATCCCTGGTCGCCTGCTTTGACCATTTAATTCGCTCAGGTTACAGCAATCTTTCTGAATAGGTCCATGACAGCAATGCTGTTGTATGCTAACCGTTAGCTCTAATCAAAACACAGACATGCCTGCAAGGTGACGTCGCATGACGTGAGTACGTCATTTTGCGCATGCGCAGGAATCGATCAAAAATAATCGAAATTTTCATATAACAATTCTAAATTTAGCACCGGTTCCGATGCCCATCCCCAGTCACTAGGCTTGACGAACGTTTGTCTTTTTACGGCCAAGCTGGTGCAACCAGCCCCTGTAGTGTACTGTATTAGCCAACAGCAGCGCGAGCCGCTAAGCTAGTTAGCATTAGCGGCATGCTTCAGTGTTCATCACAACATATCAATTAAAAACCACAGATGCATGCAACCATAATTATCTTAAATTCTTACCTGCTGCTGGTGTCGTGCTGCGCATTGCTCGTGATGAGCCCGTAATAATTTGATCCGTCTTTTAAATCTCTCTGTCGCTGCTGCCATGTTCACTGCTGCCATCACGCCATCCAGAAGACGACTATGGCTATGGCTGTGGCTCTGGGTGGGAGATGGGGGATGGGCAGTGCGCAGTGCGCATGTGCAATACGCGCGCGAGCCGCGGTGTCCTTTGAAGCAGATCGCCCATCAATTAACACTCTGCAGAGGACCACACAATATTCACCACTTCTCAATTGTGACTCAGTGTAGTTTTAAAGGGTAGTAAAACTCCAGTAAACTGCACAGTAGAAAATTGTTAGCTCTTTCTACTTGACCAAAGTTTCACTATACAAGTGGTGGACACTAACTAAGTACTTTTACTTTAGTTTTAAGTATTTTTAACCAATTATACTAGTATTTCCATTCAATGCGACTTTTGTCATTTTAATTTTACATGTTATGCTTTTAACACTTATACTCTATTTAGTACACTTTTATATGTTTATTAACTTCATATTCTTGAGCTTTGTCACCATACTAAGAGCGCACCACTGCCCTGTTAACTGATGCCATCACGCCATCCAGATGACTCTCTCTGGCTGTGGCTCTGAGTGGGGGATGGGGGATGGGCAGTGCGCAGGTGCAATACGCACGCGAGCCGCGGTGTCCTTTGAAGCCGATGGCCCATCAATTAACACTCTGCAGAGGACCACACAATATTCACCACTTCTCAATTGTGACTCAGTGTAGTTTTACAGGCTAGTAAAACTCCAGTAAACCGCACAGTAGAAAATTGTTAGCTCTCTCTACTTGACCAAAGTTTCACTATACAAGTGGTGGACACTAACTAAGTACTTTTACTTTAGTTTTAAGTATTTTTAACCAATTATACTAGTATTTCCATTCAATGCGACTTTTGTCATTTTAATTTTAAATGTTATGCTTTTAACACTTATACTCTATTTAGTACACTTTTATATGTTTATTAACTTCATATTCTTGAGCTTTGTCACCATGCATAGAGAGTAGCACATATTTAGCTTATCACTTGGTTTACATAATGGTCAGGCAACTTTTGAGAACTCTGCCTGCACCATAGCAACTCCTTAGCAACGAAACTTCTCAAGTTATACCTGCCATCAGAAACCAGCTTGGAAAGGTGTCAGGGGCAAGACACAGCCAGCCTCCAACACACAGTCAAACAATCAGAAATAATGTATTTGTTTCCATATAACACTATGTCCCACCATTTTAACTTCAGTCTTACTGGGGACGCTTTTTGAGAGCTCCATGTAGGCCGACATGTTTCTGCTCACTCAATTTAGATAATTAACCTTTAAGCTTTGAAATAAATCTTCTACTTGTTTTTCCTTCTAGACCTCTGGTTAAAAGAACACAAAAATATTTTTCCTAACACTTTATACTTACAATCCTCTACATTTTAGAGGGAAATACTGTAGGCTACTTTCTAAACCTTTGCTCTTTATTGACATAGGCCTAAATCATCTAGATGCAGTGTAGTTAGTTTGGCTGTACTAAATATTTGATAGATTCAATAGATTGAATCTAATAAATAGTACCCTCAAGTTGTTGACTAAATTAGCCTATGTATTAATGTTTCCATTCATGGACACAAGCAAGCCCAGGCCTAGATTCAGAGAGCACCTTGGAAGCCCATTATATAAAATGAAGCTATTTGTTTTTAGTGGTAATAGTGACCAAAATGAGTCAACATCATCACACAGTAGTGCTGACAACCATAGGGCACATGCTTGTCAAATCCTTTATTGTAGAGATTGGGTGTTAACGGGTAAGGCATAACTATGTCAGTCTGTGTAACCTGTTGTGTCTCTGGAGGAGTCAAGCTCATAACAGGCATTTGATGTGCTGAGGACTGAGATTGAATTGGGAATCTAACTTATTTTATGAAGCATTGGCAATCGGTAAAAAAACATTCAGCCCTCTTTACTGCTTTTTCTGCCTGCTGTAGTGTTGTTTTGGCAAGATCTACACTTATTTCTGCTTGTTTCATAAATGCAGAGAAATCAGTTGTCTTTGGTGGAGAGCTATCATAACTTGCGAACATGCCTTTTCCTGCATAACAGCTGACCAATCTATGAACCTGTCTAATCATTTCTTTACCTTGCCTTTTAGGTACTTTTGTTTGCCATCTCTGAAATGTTCCTGCTAATACCAGCCCAAGGGAACATGATTTACAGTCCTTTCATCCATCCAGAATTTTATGCAACATATTTAATACAATCTTTTCTAACGACCATGCACATAGAAAATTGTGAACATGACATATACATTGCCCTTATGACACTTTAAACTACAATAGCAAAGTTGTTGTGATTATACTGTTACAAGAAAAAAGTATAAAAAATATGCATATTTGACATTATCGTCGGGTAAATGGTAATGTATAATTGCATATTATGACTTTGATCGAGAAAAAAAGCAACCGCATAGGTATTAACTGGGCTATTGTAGTGTTTTAACCCGTATTCACACCAAAGATATTAGCAGGCATCTTCACATGCTGCTTTATTCACATACTTCCGGTAAGCCTACAACCACGCATGACCTTGGACAATCTCTCATGGAAACTTAAAACTCTTTTCGACAAAACTTGAGTCTGTGAATTTTGAGTGTGGCTGATATGACTCTGTCCTCTGACTGCAGTGTCTCTCAGCTGTCTGTCCCTGCTCTGAACACCCTAAAAGGAAAAAAAGTCACAATGCCACATGCCACTTACTACAAGCAAGCGATCCCATTTTTCCAATTTTTTTGTGAAATCTTGTGAAACATCTACTGTTATATTTTGCTTTACCTTACTGAATCTATTGGTCTATTCCTGTCTCTCCCTCTCTTTGTTGTAACAGACAACGTTACATGAGGCCTAATGTACAATATCAGCATTTAACTTACCCATTACAAAAGCGAAAAAAATATATGTTATTTTATCATACAGAATGAAGACTTTTAACAACTGACTTGCAGATATGCTCATCATGCACTGTCAACTCATACTCTAACCCAAACCCTTTATACATTTTAAAACCTCTCATCTTGTCTCTGCTGTGCTGCTGCATTGCTGCTCTAAAACATACAAAATGGCTTCAGTGATGCATCTAATGCCTCGTTTACACCTAGTAGAGCGGGTCGGGTCGGAGCGGCTCAGAGCGGGACAGCTCACTTTTAAGATTCTAGGTGGTGTTTAGGCTGAACTGCGATAGCCCCCGCCAGAATGTGGGTCAAACTATCGGGCTGTGGAACAATTGTGGTCAAGCCAGCAGTCTCTCGTTTTTTGCTCGGTCAAACCAGCCGCTTCTTTATTTATTCCCCCGTTTTGTGAGCGTATTATGACGATAGGCCTAAATGTACAGAGAAGGCCCGGTGCAACCAATAGTGACAGTGACCGAACAGCGCTGGCTGCGGCAGAAACGTGACATCGTAGAAGTTTTATATAGGCCTACTATCTATGAGTGAGACACAGTGTAGCCTTTATAGGTCTGTGAGTGTAGCCCACGGATTAATTTAACAACGAGGAAAAACACCACACAGTAAACAGTGCTGCGCTCACATTTTTCGCCAAAGCACAAGACTCTCTTCACTCTTACCGAGGTGACTACACTGTGGAAATTATTATTTCAACCAATAAACGCATGGCATTTGTACCTCCGCCTTGTCGGCACCCTTTCAGGCGGCCCTAATATCCGTACCCTACCCAACTTTTGGCAAATGGAAAGCCAAAATACACATACCAACCCACTCCGACCCGACCCGCTCTACTCGGTGGAAACGAGGCATAAGGTAGGCTAGGGCTCAGTATAAAGTTATAGTTACAGTATAAAGATTGCCTATTGTAGAATTAAACAGGAAAAAATCCACTTATTGGTCACTATGTATAGCATTTGTGCAGAACACTAGTGGGGTTTTCTAGTACAGCTGATAACCTAATCATAATTTGACCCAAACCTTATAGTACTTTGGAAATAATTCAATTATAATTGAGAATGTATCTGCAAATCAACTGCTGTGCACCGTGTTCCCCCTTCACACTGTGATAATCAGAAACAACAGCAAGTGATGAGCTCAGAACTCAGGAAGACAGTGAAAAAAGTTAGGAATAACTTTGGTAATACTGTGTGAGCAAGACAGAGGGGCCTGTGTTCTCTGACTGTTTAAGGATGCTTGATTTGTTAACAGAAATGTGCAGCTGTTAGCTGATAATGTTAACCGTGAATTGTCAATAAAGAACTGCTAATTGTTAGCCGCTAACATTGACAATGACACACTGATTTAAAAAGACAAATGCGAGCCATTTTCCACTACAGTGATCACTGGCTCCAGTGTTGGTACAATGAAACGTGATTTGTGTAGCTAAATATATGGATTTAGCTGATGTATTTAAGTGTTTTGAAATGATGCTGTTTGCAGAGTCTGGCAACCTACAAATACATGAAATTACTTGCATGTGGTTACTTTTAACACAGTTGAACGGTCATAGTTAGGTTTTTGCCACCACTGAGTAATTTCTTACTAGAGATGGGATAAACAGTTCTCTTGACTGAAATGCAATCCTCGAATGCAACTTCATTGTCCAACAGTGCAACTGAATGCACCAAGAATGTTAGTTTGAAGCTTTGAAACGTTTGCCGAAGGAGAAGACGAGCAGTATGCACCTTTGAGGTAAGAAGACTATATTAGTTTTGATATGCAATAAGTTTGGCTAACACCTTTGCAAACTACTGTTAAAATGTTCTTGCTTCCATTTGCATGGAAAATTTTGTGTGGTTTGAGGAATAAAGAGAACAAATTAGTCTGTCTTCCTACTATGAATTGTCTGAAGCATGAAGGCATGTTTTTCAAACTGAAAATGTGGTAATTAAAGCTAACTTCAGCTAATGAACATGTCTGTCTTTTCTTTAGCTAAGCCAGACGTACAGTAAAGTAAGGTTATCCATAATTAATAAATAATTAAATTAATAATATTACCCTTTGTGGTGTATTAACGATTATCAACATTTTCCGCTTAAACTCGCTTACAACACAGACTTTGATGAGCTACTGATGTGACACTAAGGTGTCATAGGCAGTGTTGGGAACTATACTTTAAAAAAGTAATTAGTTATAGTTACTTACTACTTTTTCCAAAAAGTAACTGAGTTAGTAACTGAATTACTTTATAATAGAAGTAACTAGTTACCAGGGAAAGTAACTATTTGCTTTAGCCTACTGTAAAAAAAAAAGTTGCTATAGGCCTATGTCAAAGAAAAAATATTTTTCTGAGCAGTTTTCACAAGTCAGTTGAAATGAGTTGAACAGACAGGTAGAGCTACTTGTAGGCTACATAACTTTCACTATTTATTGCACATCAACAGACAGCAAGAGGTTTATCCTGCACTTCAAGTATTTTGTTCTCAACAAAAGTAGTAGAGGAAACTGCTGAATGTACCTTGCTGATCTGCTATCACTGGATTCACTTCAGGTGTGTCGGCTAAAACACCACTTAAGGCCAAAAACATCAGACTATGAAGCATGAGACGATGAGAGGAGGAGTAAGGATTTATCCTATGTTTATTTCCTTCTTTAACATGCACAGCAGCATACAGATCCCAGGAAAAGAACAATAGCAATATTCGGCTTGTGATGACACGCTAAACAGCTGTTGCATCCGGCGAATTACGGCCGTTTAATAACGTGCATAAATTATAATTTATAGACGTCGAGAAACTCCATGCACTTACTCACAAGGGCGATGCAAACAAACTCAGGGAGAGCACGTTTCAACCGTGAATTGATAGGTGGTTACTGCGGCAACGTGCACGCTCACACAACAGAGAGAGAAAGAAAAATAAACTTCACTAAACAGGCGCTCCGGCTGACTGACGTGACGGCGCTAACTGACAGTTATAATGTCATCCACACTGAATAAAACACAACTTAAAACACTATAACAATCGCTTATCTCGTTGTTAACCTACCGTTCTCCTTACTAGCAGTGTGTGTAGTATGGAGCCAGGGGTGCGTTCGGATTAGTTCGGAGTCTTAACACAGTTCAAACAAAGCAGGGCATTCTCACCCTGGAACAGAGATAATATGTCAGTTATCATAGGAGATAAAGATACTGAGTCCAATTTAATCGGCCGATTATAGCACATCTCCGAAAAATCGGCAAAATGGCCGCCGATTTTTTGCCTTTTTTTATTATTTTTTTATTTAAGCAATCATGTTGAGTGAGATAGGTACCGGAGGTAGCATTATAGCCGCAGCAGGTGTGTTGTAATACATTGGATTCATTCACACTTGACAGTTCCCCCTGACACCAATAGCAGAGTCATTGGTCATCTCTTGACTGTTAATAGTAGTTGATATTACTATAGTTATTATATAGAATTTATATAGTGCTTTATTGGAGGTCATTCAAAGACACTTAACATCAAACATATAGAAAATCATACTTATAGAAAAAGAAAAGAAAATACAGACAAATTACAGATAAGGTTTGGAGTGGAGTCAGGTGTAATTATGCTTTCTTAAGGAGGTGAGTTTTGAGTTGACTTTTGAATGGGTTTATTTAATCTGAGATGCTGATCTTTGGAGGGAGGGAGTTCCAGAGGGTTGGGTGCAGTTCCATAAAGTGCTTAATGTCTGAGTTTAAAAATGCGTCATTTCACTTTAGACATATTTGTAACACTTTATTTTTTTTAAGATAATAATGATGCATATTTCAATAAATAAAAAGCTCCTGTACACCTATCAACAGTAACAAGTATTTATATACATTTAAGGGTTCAAACAAGTATTTTTTTAAATATATATTCATGGGATTTCTTAAAAAAAGAATCGGCATCGGCACCCAAAAATGCATATCGGTCGGGCCCTAGTAAAAATATGCAAAATATTTGATTATGTACAATAGTTATATCAGCTGCCTCCCCGAATGCTATTATTTATGTTGTGCAATAACAAAAAGAAAGGTTTTGGACTACATTAACAGAATGGAGTTTTCCTCCTTAAAGTCTGTCTTCATCACAAAGTAGAGAGTGCTTTATATATTTAAAGTACAATGCATTATTTTATGGATGTTTTTACATACACTAAGCCAGCATGTCAACTCTCATTCTTATTGTTTCCAAACAGGTTTAACAAGGACATTGAGTTCATGATTGGCCACAAGCCCAATATTTTCTGGCAGGTGACATGGAGGGTGATTATTCCACTCATTATGGTCTTCATCTCGATTTTCTACTTTGTCACCCAAATCTCCAAGAGTCTCTCCTACTTTGTGTGGGACCAGGACACGGTAAGTGTGCTCTTTGTAGTATTTTTTAGCCTGAAGACCATTTTAAATGTGGTGTTGGGATCATGACTGATGGAGAATCATTCCAGGACATAATTTGTGTTGTGCATTGTTGTGAATTGTAACGTTTTATTTGACTCTCACCATAGGAGAGCTTCCCTAAGGACGTCCATATCCTTCCTGGATTTTCATCATCATCTCTAGTCTGGGTGGAATTCCCTGTTTATCAATCCCAGGAAGGGCCCTCTTCAAGTATTTTTTCAGGAGAAGGGGTTTTATTGTTGTTAGTGTATTATGTGTATGTTCATCCAGGGAGTGGAAGGAACAAGGCTGGCCTTCATTGTGTTTACAGAAACCATCACCAAAATAAATGCCTGGTTCTCCAATCTGGTCTGTCGTCTTTTTAAAAAATGGCCCCATGTAGGACTAACTGGTAACCTGGAGTAATGACTGATGTGTTCAGCAATCAGGTGAAGGAGAAGGGAGTGTCTCCCGCACAGTGCCAACAGGTTCACGCTGCGCTTTGCATGACATACGTGTTTTTATTTTGCTTCCCATGTTAACACGACCGTCAATACAACCCCCGTGTCAGTATGGAGCTGAGCTGCGCCAAACTGACACTCAACTGACACACAGCTAAATCAGCTGTGTGTCAGCTTGAGCCTATTCTTCTTGTGAGCCGCACGTCCAGCAGCAAAAATACAGTAAAAAAATTATGTTTCACATCGTAGGCTAGCCTACATGCCACATTACGGTGCATTGACATAGGCTTACATATCATAACCATATGAAACAACAATAATTTGATGTTTTCTACTTCATTTAGGCTAGATGTAGGCCTATTTCTTTATAATTTTTAACTCCATATTATATTAATGATATATTTCGCAGTTTTCACTTTATGCTTCCTGCTTCTCTCCACCCCAGAATGTCTGTCCAATGAATGAATGACCTCAGATCACGTGTGGTTTTGCTTCATAATGCTGGTTCACTTGCAAAAGGGGCAATATGAAAGTGGCCCACACCAAACAAAAAAAATCTCAATTATATTTGGTCTGGACCAAAGCAAGTGAACTTGCGGACTTTCCCAGTGTGAGTGCACCCTTAGGGCCTGTGTCCACCAAACACGCTTTTAAAAGGCGGAGCGCTCCGTGCGCTGCTTTCAGCGCGCCCTGTGTGTGCACCAATGGCTGGTTGAGCAGCACTTTTCTTCAAAAGTTCAACTGTTTTTAACAAAAAGTGCTCGGAGCGCTCCGCATAAAAGCGCAAGGCGCAGGGAGCGTTAAACCGCCGCGGGTGCTTTTTAAAAAGGCGCACTGCATGCGCGTCCTGCCATAGAGAATCCATTGCAAACAGGCACTCCGCCTTTTAAAAGCGTGTTTGGTGGACACAGGCCCTTAGACTGATAAGTATACGGAACCCTATGATGTTTATAGTATTCAGCTGAGCACTGGATGCTACAAGTACAGAATATTATTTTATATTTTACGTGTTAAAATGGTCAGTGAACATTCTAAGAAGTGGGAATTGACAGGGTTGTAAATAGTGCTATTCTTGCTTAATATACAATAAACGGATTCTAGTAGTTCACTAAAATCCGTCCATTAAAAAAATGCATTTACCGGCTCGTTCAGTGCTTAGCTGGAGCCCTGATATTCACAACATTGTCACATGTTTTATTAACTGGTGGGAAAATGTTAAAACTATGGCAAATCTATCTTTCTAAACTGGAAAACAGCACTAAATGATTCCATTAACATAAGATAACCACAAGATCTATAATTATATAAATGCACAAATGTTGAACTTTTTTCAAAGCACAAAGCTGAGAACTGTAATGAGCGTACAAAATGAAACAAATGCGAATTCTATTAAATTCTCATGAGATTAGAGGCCCAAAATGTAATAATTAGGTAACAACAATTCTATTAGAAGATAATAAACACATTCTTATGACAAAAATGGCACTCAGTCACATAGAAAAGTTCACACACTGAAAAACCAGTGCGGATGGGGACTTAGTTCATATACTGTAATACCAGGTTTGGCCACCAGGATTGCTCTAAACAACACACAGTTTCCAAAAAAACAGCCTGCTGGGGACTTTACCCACACACTGCAATACCAGGCCCAGCCTACGGGATTGCTGTAGAGCACACACAAAGTCTTAAAATCCTGCCCCCTGGGGTCCCTTCAGGAAACTTCACCAGCCATATCAGAAAGTCATTTCCTATCAAGTGGATGGGTTCGCACCGTGGGGACCACGTTTTTGTCCCCATGGTGTTTCATGGTCCCCATGGTGTTGGTGTGTATTCAGGTCAATGTCCCCACCGTGATAGATAAACGAAAGCACACACACACACACACACACACACACACACACACACACACACACACACACACACACACACACACACACACACAATTACCTTCAGCACACACACACAATAGTTATCTCTTGGTTGTTTTTTTATTCGTCTCAAATGAATACTAACAATGTGTCGAGAAGAAATAGGTTCACGTTTTGTTATGGTGTTTTATACTTGTGGTCTAGTAGTCCATCTATGTTAAACACTGTATGTTGTTCAAGGATAAATGGTAAATGGACTTGTCTTATATAGCGCTTTTCTAGCCGATTTTCTCAGCCCCAAAGCGCTTTACATATCTTACCACATTCACCCATTCATACACACACTCATACACCGATGGCAGTAGCTGCCATGCAAGGCGCTCTCTGAACCATCGGGAGCAATTCGGGGTTCAGTGTCTTGCCCAGGGACACTTCGACATGTGGCGGGTAGGCGGGGAATCGAACCTCCGACCCTGCTCTCCAGAGGCAATCTTCCTACCCACTTCGCCACTGCCGCCCATAGATAGATAAAAAAAGAAATCGAATATATCTATCTAATCAAACTTGGCGGCATTGTAATGATCGTATTGTTACCCAGATAAAATGATCTGATTAAGTGTATTGTGATTCAGGGGGCGCCTTTAGCTCAGTTGGTAGGGCGTCCCCCCCCCCATGGGCCTCGGCCAGCAGCGGACCCGGGTTCGATTCCAGCCCGCGGTCGTTCTCTGCATGTCACTCCCCTCTCTGCCCCATTTTCACCTCTGTCTCTCTGCACTATCAAATAAAGCATAAAAATGCCAAAAAAATATCTAAAAGATTCTATAATTATCCAATTTACATAAGTTCAAACAATGATTCATAATGTATTTGTGATATAAGCCTTGACGTCAATGTATTAGCTACTATGAATAGAAAAAGGTCTTGAATTGAATTGGCCTTGACGAGCTACTTATGTAGATGCAGTGTGTGTGTGTGTGTGTGTGTGTGTGTGTGTGTGTGTGTGTGTGTGTGTGTGTGTGTGTGTGTGTGTGTGTGTGTGTGTGTGTGTGTTGTGTGAGTGTGTGTGTGCCTGCATGTGTGTGTGTGTGTGTGCGTGCCTGCGTGTGCCTGCGTGTGCCTGCATGTGTGTGTGTGTGTGCGTGCCTGCCTGCCTACTTGTGTAGATGCAGTGTGTGTGTGTGTGTGTGCCTGCGTGCCTGTGTGTGTGCCTACGTGTGCGTGCGTGCCTGTGTGTGTGTGTGTGCGTTCCTGCCTGCTTGCGTGTGCGCCTGTGTGTGCCTTTGTTTGTTTGAATCTTATTAAAGATCATTGTGTATTCATCTTGGTTTAGAGAGGTGTCGGCCATTGCTGTTTGCCCCATTATCATGAGATAATACGCTGTGACTCATCTTGACCCCTGTCAGATCTCACACACACACACACACACACTCACACACACACACACACACACACACACACTCACACACACACACACACACACACACACACACACTCACACACACACACACACGTCAGATCTCGTATAAATGTAAATGCAACATCTTGGTGACTGTGTCTGACATCTAGAATGAGATGAGAGAGGAGTTACATTAGCAGGAATATGGGTTTGAAGAATGTACTTTATTCAATTGGATGTTCATTGTTTAAAATGTTAATATTGTGATGGTTTCTCAACAGCTTCTGTAATCCACAATATGAAGCTGTCAAAACAATATTGTTGGAAAAATCGGTGACTGCCAACTGACAACTGCTCGTAATTTCTGCTTTGCTACGTGGCTCCAAGATCAAGATTAAAGATACAAGATTCAAGATTCAAGATTTTTATTAAAGGCCTACTTCACCGGTTTGAATATGAAGGTGTATTGAATTCTGAGATCCTATGTAGTATAAATGTGCGAAAAAAATTGAAATCGGTTCATCCTAGCCTGAGAAAAGAAAGAAAGAGTGTTTTTTTTAACCCTATATTTCTCTTTCTGTGATGTTGTTGTGTCCTTGGGCAAGACACTTCACCCACCTTGCCTCGTGTGAATGTCGATAGTTAGCCTGCTGCTATCGGTGTATGAATGTGTGTGTGAATGGTAACGTGGGAAAGGAAAACAGGTCTCCCTTGTAAAAGAGTCTTCGGTCTCAATGGGATTTACCTGTATAAGTAAAGGTTAAAAAACAGTGGTTTCCTTGTATTGCTTTAGTGCTGATTTCATTAATAAAGCCTGTAGTGTCTCTGTACAGTTGCGTTGTTTAATTCTCCCCTTCAAATCTATCGCAGTTTAGTGGTTATCTTTCTAGGATAACTTTGAGTCACCCCTGGGTCCGCATGCACCCCCCCCCCCCCTTTCCTGACACCTGCAGGTCCCATATTAGACACTAGACACAATCCCCCCCTCTTTTTTGTGAGGGGGACAAATGTACCACTTCTAAATATTGAGCAATCCCATCCAAATCTATTCCTGTGCATTTTGTAATCAGATAATTAGATGGTCCCTTCAATCAGTCAATGGGTCCAAGATTAATTTCCTTGTCTTTACTTCCAGAGTAGACTAAATGAAAAATACGGGAGACTTGAATGCACCGCGAAGACATGAGATAGATGAGGTGTGTGTGTGTGTGTGTGTGTGTGTGTGTGTCTGTGGGTGTGTGTGGGGGGGGGGGGTGATCGTGTGTGTGTGTGTGTGTGTGTGTGTGTGTGTGAGTGTGTGTGATTGTCCTTTTGTCCCTGTTTACTGCAGACAGGCTGGCGCTAGTTTATCTTTTACCTGGAGGCGGACGTCTGCTCGCAACAGTGTCTACACACACACACACACACAGACACACACACACACACACACACACACAGACACACACAGACACACAGACACACACACATGCATGCACACACACACACACACACTCTTTTGTACAGTGCGTCCCAGCCAGAATGCACAAACAATG
>NC_137211.1:3093478-3103478 GCF_949987685.1 Ammodytes marinus | reverse complement strand
CAGTCCAGTAGAGAGCCAGTAGAATCGCCCCAGCACCGGCACCGGCCAAGCTCACACTGATCAGCAGCTGTTGGGGTTTAGAGGGTATTTATTATCATACAACAATATGTCACTTATTACACTTAAAGGTGCAGTGTGTAATATGACATCATCAAGAAAGTTCTACAAAGTTCTAGAATGCAACGCTCCCTGGGTAACCCCAACCCTTTCGAATAATAACAGAAGCTACAGTGGCCTTCAAGGATAAGAACAATTCTAAATTTTAAACAATGCACCTGATGACATTCCAACTATGACACTTTCAAGATGGCGGCACTAGGCCTTGGTCCAAAATATGCAGAAATATGGACATATATGAGACCCTTTATAAGGGGAAAAAAAATCATTCAAAAAAATTTGTTCAGCTATTATGCACTAAATTAAATGTACTTATGGATATTATAATTACTTTCTACAAAATCTGCTAGGAAATAAAACCCAAAATTCTACACACTACAGGTTTAACAGTAGGATTAATTTAATTTACAAATGGGAGATTGTGGCTCAGTTGGTTGAGCGGGTCGGCCAATGATCGAAGGGTTGGCGGTTCGATCCCCGCCCTGCCACTTGTGTCATGGTTGTTGTGTCCTTGGGCAAGACTCTTCACCCACCTTGCCTCGTGTGAATGTCGATAGTTAGCCTGCTATCGGTGTATGAATGTGTGTGTGTCTTGTAAAAGAGTCTCCGGTCTCAATGGGATTTACCTGTATTAATAAAGGCTATCGAATAACTATTTGTTTCAAGTGAAATGTCATTAATCGTATTGTGGAACTTAAAGGTGCAGTGTGTAATATGACATCATCAAGAAAGTTCTACAAAGTACTAGAATGCAACGCTCCCTGGGTAACCCCAACCCTTTCGAATAATAACAGAAGCTACAGTGGCCTTCAAGGACAAGAACAATTCTAAATTTTAAACAATGCACCTGATGACATTCCAACTATGACACTTTCAAGATGGCGGCACTAGGCCTTGGTCCAAAATATGCAGAAATATGGACATATGAATACTTTTTTTTTTAAATCAGCTATTATGCACTAAATTAAATGTACTTATGGATATTATAATTACTTTCTACAAAATCTGCTAGGAAATAAAACCCACAATTCTACACACTGCAGGTTTAAGAGAAGTAGGATGTTCAATGAGTAGGCATGTTATTAAAACAAAACAATGCATTAATCAAAAAGCTAAATAATCTGTTTCATTATCATTTGCTATAAACACCAAAATAAAAAGCCCAAATATATATTTTTTTTTTAATCTAAAACCAAAATAATCATTACTGTAATACATGAATAAAAACTAAATAAAATAACAAGATAATAAAAAAAGATTTTTATAAAAAGTAGAAAAGAAATAACCAAAACAAAAACATTTGAATCCAAAATCATCACAAATACACCATTTCCCCCAGTCCCCTAACCCAGTGCTTACAGTATAAAGCAGAGGACCCCGCCCCCCCACCCCCCCTCCCCCCCCTCCAGTCCCCTAACCCAGCGCTTACAGTATAAAGCAGAGGTGTGTGGTGGTCATGTCCCTCTGTCAGTGTCTGGTTGAGTTTGTCCCACTGAGACACTGAACTGTCATAGTCCAGATTCAGGACGTCCCGCGGGAGTACACGGACGCCCCAGTAAACTCTCTTCACCATCCGATAGGAGGCATCCTGCACGTCACACCGATATGTGCCTGGAAATATAAAGTGTATTGGGTTATTGTTTGTGTGTGGGGGGGAGGGAGTGTGTGTGTGTGTGTCTGCATAGATAGATAGATAGATAGATAGATAGATAGATAGATAGATAGATAGATAGATAGATAGATAGATAGATAGATAGATAGATAGATAGATAGATAGATAGATAGATAGATAGATAGATAGACAGACAGACAGACAGACAGACAGACAGACAGACAGACAGACACACAGACACACAGACAGACAGAGACCCAGACAGACAAACAGACAGACACACAGACAGACAGACAGACAGTGTACCTGCGTCCTCCACAGTAACAGGGTCCATAATCACTCTGTCCAGTAGATGAGCGTCCCATCCAGAGAACAGTGTGTGTGTGTGTGTGTGTGTGTGTGCGTGCGTGCGTGTGTGCGTGCGTGCGTGTGTGTGTGTGTGTGTGTGTGCGTGTGTGTGGGTGTGTGTGTGTGTACCTGCGTCCCCCTCAGTAACAGGGTCCATAATGACTCTGTCCAGTAGGGGAGCGTCCCATCTGGAGAAGAGAGAGTCATCGGAGGTGATGATCCCTCGAGCGTACCGCCACGAAACCCTAAAGTTTAAAGGGGGAATGAAACTTACACTTTTAGCAACCTTATTCACAGGTTTTTTATTCCATTCATACTTTTATTGACATGCCTTGTTACCATGACATGGAGCAGACATTTAAAAATTCAAGAGGCCGCAAGATCAAGTAGCAATGTAATAAAAAAAAAGTATTTGTCCCAAGTGTATGCCTACTTACTGCATCCTAATTATTTTTATGGTCAAATATAGTATGTAGAATAGATTGAAGAAAGAGTATGAGATTTGGAACGCAGGGTGAATGTCCCTCTTACCTCCATGAGACAGTCCATCTCCATTTATCTGTTTTTGTGTTCCGCATTAAAATGATCTAGCACATTCCACCCGCAATAATTAAACTGTTTAGTTTGGGGGTTTTAGATATAGTTTGAAGTCTAAAGATGCTACAAGAAACCATTAGTGTGTGTTCATTCTTAAACCTCTCTTTGGACAAAAGCAGTAGTGTTTTCACTACGCCAGCTGTTGTTCCTGGGTGAGCGTATACCCATGACAAAGGCATTAGGAAAACTATATAAAAAGAGGGTGCCCTTGGCTCAGTTGGTAAGGCGTCCCCCCCATGGGCCTCGGCCAGCAGCGGACCCGGGTTCGATTCCAGCCCGCGGTCGTTCTCTGCATGTCACTCCCCTCTCTGCCCCATTTCAACTCTGTCTCTACACTATCAATAAAGCATAAAAATGCCAAAAAAATATATATATAAAAAAATAAAAATCCCAGTTGACACAGTGTTTAAATACAAATAAATAATCTTAAATGTCCGTTACCTCCATGTGAACCTGCCTGTGGCCTGCATGACTTCCCCCACACAGTCCATCTCCACTCTCTGTCCGGAGGAGACCGTCATGGCCGCCAGCCCACACTGCCACGACACCAGACAACGCACCACACGCACACGACAGTCTGAAGACAGCTGGGTGAAGAGACATTACCATGAGCAGATGATACAGTTAACATAGTACTTCTTGCGTGTGTGTGTGTGTGTGTGTGTGTGTGTGTGTGTGTGTGTGTGTGTGTGTGTGTGTGTGTGTGTGTGTGTGTGTGTGTGTGGTACTTCTTCCATGGACAGTGAAAACATACATTTTATCACCAGCTAAATTAAACAATACAGCAAGGCCTGATTGTAGAAAATGCAAAGAAAGTTCTACTCCCATGTCTGTGTGTCAATGTCATAAAGTGAAACTGTGCGATACAACTATGTGTGTGTGTGTGTGTGTGTGTGTGTGTGTGTGTGTGTGTGTGTGTGTGTGTGTGTGTGTGTGTGTGTGTGTGTGTGTGTGTGTGTGAGAGAGAAAGACAGACAGACATCCAGACAGACACACACACACACACACACACACACACACACACATACATCAGAGCCATTAACATGAGCAGATGATACAGTTAAAGGTGCACTGCGTAACTTTTGGTGTGTCAGAGAAGTGAAACATTTCTAGTAAAGACATTTACACCACAAGGATTATACGGTTATCAAAGTACTTCTTACATGGACAGTGAGAACATATCACACCAGCTAAATTAAACCTGCAGTGTGTAGAATTGTGGGTTTTATTTCCTTGCAGATTTTGTAGAAAGTAATTATAATATCCATAAGTACATTTAATTTAGTGCATAATAGCTGAAATTTTTTTTTTTTATTATTATTTTTTCCCTTAGAAAGGGTCTCATATATGTCCATATTTCTGCATATTTTCGACCAAGGCCTAGTGCCGCCATCTTGAAAGTGTCATAGTTGGAATGTCATCAGGTGCATTGTTTAAAATTTAGAATTGTTCTTGTCCTTGAAGGCCACTGTAGCTTCTGTTATTATTCTAAAGGGTTGGGGTTACCCAGGGAGCGCTGCATTCTAGAACTTTGTAGAACTTTCTTGATGATGTCATATTACACACTGCACCTTTAAAGCTCTAGTGCGTAACTTCTGTCGACTCCAAGAGGAATTCTGAGGAATTAACAACAACACTGTCAACATCTACATGAATAAACCTTTGTTTGTTTCATCACAGTAGAATCAACAACTGAAACATTTCTTGGGCTCTTCTTGGGATTTTTCTGAGCTCCTGCACCAGTGTCAGGGTGGGGAGGGGGGGGGGGACCAGTTTGTAAACGCTGCCGTACTGAGAAATACAGAGAGAGTTTTGTGGAGCTTTGTGCCAACTTGTTTGGCGATGGCTTGAATGTAACCAACATGTATTTGTATGAAAAAGTTACACACTATAGCTTTAGGTAAAAAGAATATCCGTGTCATCTCCTCTATACCTCTGTTCCGTCCTTCTTTCTCTCCCTCTCTTCCTCCATGGCGTTCTCTCCGTCTTTCATCAGACACAGTCGTTGTGTTTTCACCCCGAGTCCACAGGTGGCGCTGCAGGGCGAGCTGTGTGCGACCACCTCAACGGGCACTTTGTCCATCCCTTCTTCTTCACAGGGCAGCGGAGGGAGGGAGAGGAGGAGGAAAAGGAGGGGAAGGAGAAGAAGGCTGCGAGGGACAGGGGCCATTTTGGTGTTTGGTGCAAGAAAGTCTGAAAGAGACAAAAAGAGAAGATTCAAGATTAACTGGTGTGTTGTCCTGTCACTGCAGTCAAAAGGGTCTGTCAGTTTGTGTCTTATCTTCAGCACTCCTTTGTATTTTATCGAGTGACATTTTCACCGGGACTTACTCCATCCCTTGATAGATAGATAGATAGATAGATAGATAGATAGATAGATAGATAGATAGATAGATAGATAGATAGATAGATAGATAGATAGATAGATAGATAGATAGATAGATAGACAGACAGACAGACAGACAGACAGACAGACAGACAGACAGACAGACAGACAGACAGACAGACAGACAGACAGACAGACAGACAGACAGACAGACAGACAGACAGACAGACAGACAGACAGACAGACAGACAGACAGACAGGTAGGTAGATAGATAGATAGATAGATAGATAGATAGATAGATAGATAGATAGATAGATAGATAGATAGATAGATAGATAGATAGATAGATAGACAGACAGACAGACAGACAGACAGACAGACAGACAGACAGACAGACAGACAGACAGACAGACAGACAGACAGACAGACAGACAGACAGACAGACTAGATAGATAGATAGACAGACAGACAGACAGACAGACAGACAGACAGACAGACAGACAGACAGACAGACAGACAGACAGACAGATAGACAGATAGACAGATAGACAGATAGATAGATAGATAGATAGATAGATAGATAGATAGATAGATATCTTCACGGGAGAGCGGAGGGAGGGAGAGGAGGAGGAGAAGGAGGAGGCCGTGAGGGACAGGGGCCATTTTGGTGTTTGATTCAAGATCCTGAAGGAAATAAAAAGTTTTTAGATTGAGATTTATTCATTTAAAGGTGCTCCGAGGAACTTTCAGTTTGTGTTAATTCTAGCGCCCCCTTTTGGACAATAGCGGTAGTGTTTTTACTACGCCAGCTGTTGCTCCTGGGTGAGCGTATACCCATAACAAAGGCATTAAGAAAAACTATATTAAAAAAAGCATTCTTTGCACCGATGGTCCCGTTTACTGTTACATGTAGTTTATGATCAGAAGAAAAATTAGACTGTTTCAGAAATATTCAAAATGTTCTCGTCACACCTTTAAAATAGGGACAGTATATCGATGAACTTTACAGTGCATATGGAAATTATTCACTTTTTCCGTATTTCATTATGTTACAACCTAGAATAACTATTTTATTTTTCTCAAAATTCTACAAATTATACCGCATAATGACAACTTTAAATTAAGTTTGCTAAGGTTGCGTTCTGAATCGCATACTCTTTCTTTTTTCTATTCTACATACGACATCCGACGATAAACATAATATCTATTGGGACATACTTTACTCTCTCATTTCATCATAACATTGCGCCTTGATCTTGCCTCTTGCTTTTATATCCGTCGCATCCCCGTTTGTTTTCATATGGAGGCTTCGTCGATGTGACGTCACGTGCGCACTGGATTGTGGGTCAGAATCGCCCAAATAGGATGCAGTTTTCAACACTAACAATCTTGGCCGCATGAAGTAGGACATCCGGGTACTTTTAACCATCCTAAATCTGGCCACAATAATCGGGACATCCTAAATCTTTTTTCTACATACTATATAGTAGAAAGTATGCGATTCGGAACGCAACCTAAATATTTTTTGGTGAATTTATAAAATAAAAATCCCTTATCATACTTAGAGCTGTCTGGAAGTCAAGATGAACTTACTGTCTCTGTTAAAGTGAAATCAAATACAAATCAAAGTGTTAAAAGATGTTGAGTCCAAACTTCTGCATCTGCTGGGCGTGGTTAGTACATTTCATTTTGAATCGAAATGTTGCTGTCGTGACAACCAGTGTAACAGGTTCCAGGTTACCTCCTTCTGTGAATCATAATATCAGTTGATTCTCTATGAAAAACAAAAAAAAAGTCAAATGTATTTCTATAGCACATTTAAAAAACAGCATCAGGTGACCAAAGTGCTGAACAAGATACAATACAAAACAACATATAAGATAAATGAGAGAAGAAAACGTAGGAGTGTCAAAGTCTCAACTAAAGATATTTTGTTTGGGCATTTTTATGCTTTATTGATAGTGTAGAGACAGAGTTGAAATGGGGCAGAGAGGGGAGTGACATGCAGAGAACGACCGCGGGCTGGAATCGAAGCCGGGTCCGCTGCTGGCCGAGGCCCATGGGGGGGGGACGCCCTACCAACTGAGCTAAGGGCGCCCCCCTCAACTTGTTTTAAAGGCCAATGCAACAAAAGTGAGTCTTCAGCAACATTTTAAACTGGTCAACTTTACAGGGATCCAGGTTCCAACTAGGACAATTTACAGAGAAGCTATTTCAGCTCTGTTAAGGCAAATTACTTTTCTATTGCAGTTATAACTTATTCATTTCAATGCTACTTATTCCTATCCCTGTTTTATGAAAAAAGAGGTTTGGGGGCGCCCTTAGCTCAGTTGGTAGGGCGTCCCACCCATGGGCCTCGGCCAGCAGCGGACCCGGCTACAATTCCAACCCGCGGTCGTTCTCTGCATGTCACTCCCCTCTCTGCCCCATTTCAACTCTGTCTCTACACTATCAATAAAGCATAAAAATGCCAAAAAGAAATATCTTAAAAAAAAAATTAAAAAAAATAAAAAGGGGTTCAACATTTTTCTGTGGAGATTTCAAAAGAATTCAAAATGATTTATTTTTTATCTATTTATTACCATCAACTTGTGGATGATGTTGCAGTTTGTAGAATGTCCACTAGGTGTCACACAAACTCAAGAGTGACAGAGACACACAGCTAGGTGACTAATAGCTTCCCTCTATCAAAACTGCATTGTAGGGGGGCGCCCGTAGCTCAGTTGGTAGGGCGTCCCCCCCATGGGCCTCGGCCAGCAGCAGACCCGGGTTAGATTCCAGCCCGCTGTCGTTCTCTGCATGTCACTCCCCTCTCTGCCCCATTTCAACTCTGTCTCTACACTATCAATAAAAGCATTAAAAAAAATGCCAAAAAAATATCTTAAAAAAATGCATTAGAGACTTTTGACTGAGGTTAAAATGAACACAACACATTGGATTTTTTTTTTAAGCACAAATTAAAAGCAGAAACAGAAACAATAACTAGCTTACATGTTCGAAATATAGACAATCAACCAATCAATCAACCAAGGCTTATTACACCTTAAAGGGGCACTGTGTAACATTTTAAGTAATTTATCAGCTAAAATCAACATCCTCATTCATAAATATGTCCTCATTGGTGTAAAATCACCTCTGACAATAATCTGAATTATCCTCCTGAGCGGAGAATTACAAATATTAATATTACATTTTGTACATTGAGAGGGTAAGTCTTATGGAGGCATCCATGTTGGTTGAAATGTCATCAGGTGCATTGTTTAGAATTAAGAATTGTTCTTGTCCTTGAAGGCCACTGTAGCTTCTGTTATTATTCAAAAGGGTTGGGGTTACCCAGGGAGTGTTGCATTCTAGAACTTTCTAGAACTTTCTTGATGATGTCATATTACACACTGCCCCTTTAAGAAAAAATAAAGAAATATCACTAATATCAAGACAATAGCTGACACGTATTAAGTTCCACATATTTCGAAGACAATATTTATCAGAGTTACTGTAAAGACTGACATCGTGATGAGACATATTTAAATCCCTTAGTGGATAATGCCTAGCCTGGTGCTACCAGACCATCGTACTTCATTTAGCCTGGTCCTACCAGACCATCGTACTTCATTTAGCCTGGTCCTACCAGACCATCGTACTTCATCTAGCCTGGTGCTACCAGACCATCGTACTTCATTTAGCCTGGTCCAACCAGACCATCGTACTTAATTTAATTTGTACAGAAGGTCTGGAATCGCTCAATTGACAAACGTTCACTCACTTGAAGGCGGGTGGGTGTCTGTTGAAGTTTAAAACTATTGGATCTGCCCAGTGCCACTCTGGATCTGCCAACCAATCGCATGACGTTTGGTCGTGACGTATGTCATGCGCCGGCTTCTGCAACTGAAACTGGCGCACATCATTGTTCTCAGCCACTCCCTCTGTTCGCTGATTGGACAGCTGAAAAATCTGGCCGGCGAAAACCTAAGAATATACCGCAGGCCAAGACTGACTACTGAAGGGAAATGAAAATTGAGCGGGAGTGCGTGGGGTGGGGGGGCGGTGCCAGGCCAGATAAAGCCAGCAATGATAGCTGGGAAAATGACCAAGACACCAACGCACGGAGAGAGTCACGAATAATATGAGTCAGACATTCAGTAGCCAGCGACAGAGGCCTAGTTGGCAGAACATGGGAACTCACAATGTGGTCAACTCCAAATGTCTCAGTGTGTGTGTGTGTGTGTGTGTGTGTGTGTGTGTGTGTGTGTGTGTGTGTGTGTGTGTGTGTGTGTGTGTGTGTGTGTGTGTGCGTGCGTGCGTGCGTGCGTGCGTGTGCGTGTGTGTGCGCGCGCGTGTGTGTGTAAATAGATGATGGGGAATTTGGATGAATGGTTGTCATGGAGGCGGGAAGAAGAAATAAACAATATTTGTCAGAACTCTGAAAATACGTCAACGGAATTCGGAACACCATCATTCCACTGCCCACGATGCCAGTGTTTAGTGCCAACACAGGGAGTCGCATCATTTATCATATATGCATCGTGAATAGTTTATGTGGCAAAGCAGAAAAGTGTAATGGAGTGTGGGAATGGAGATGGCGTAATGGATAGAGCGCGTACCATATCGGCTCCGGCCTTCGTTGCAGTGGTCGCGGGTTCAAATCCGACCCGTGGACCTTTACTGCAGGTCATCCCCCCTCCCCCTCCCTCTCTCTCACTCTCTCTCTCTCTCTCTCTCTCTGTCTCCCCATTTCAACTCTGAACTGTCCAATAACGCGAGTCAGTGATTCTGGAGAACGCTTGTGGTCAAAAATTCAGTGAATATCTCCTCATGATCCACTACCTGTCTGTACTGTGCATGCAAAGTTCCACAGCCTAGGCTCTGTAAACGGGTATGTTGCTAGACATGATGGGTCAGGCCGAGACCCTTTTTACTTAGCTTACCAGTTTACATAGCTAACACCAGATTTTTTTTTCCAGCGCACACACAGTACAGACAGGTAGCAGATCATGAGGAG
>NC_137211.1:3083478-3090978 GCF_949987685.1 Ammodytes marinus | reverse complement strand
CAGGTTCAAGCACTATACAAATGCAGCAGGTAAGTTCACCTGCCTTTACAGTAACCAAAATGGAAGGAGTCAGAATTACAGTGAGAGTGAGGGGGTTGAATCCACAGAGGAGATGGGGTCCTCCTCCGTCATGCCAATATTAGCCCTTACAACACACCTCATACTCACATTTTTAGACTGATTGCGAAACATAGTCAGAGCAGGTAAACAAATGCACCAGACGCAACACATTGTCATTTGGGACAATGTGTCATTCCACCATGCTGCTCTGGTCCAGAACTGGTTTCTACACCATCCACAGGCCACAGTTCACAGTCTTATACCTTCCACCATACTCTCCTTTTCCAGTTTTTCTCTGCATGGCGGTGGAAGGATGTGGATGAAATTCTCTGGACAGATCCAGCTAGTCGAAGAGATAATGTCTAGTATTTTCTAAACTGTATTTTCTGTTTCCTTTATCATATTTTTTAAATGTATATACAGTATTATCTGTACATTTTAACCTGTACTGGATACAGTATTGTGTGTGTTGTTGTTTGCTGGGATAACAGTGGTATGCAGACTACTGCACACATGTTTGGTTGTGATTTTCCATGTTGACTGATTTGGGTGTATGGAGAAAAATAAATTATATTTTCCTCAATCTGCAGCATTGGTCTGGTCAAGTGTTTGGTGAACTTATTGTATATTTGCACTTTCTCTGTGTACTTGTGATACATTACTCAAATACAGTTTTTCACAATTGCTTAAACACATTTCCTGATAGACTACCTCACTTTTTCAAAACCCTAAACACAAATTTCAAAACTCACACTTTACCCTCAAAACAATGTTAACTCTTCACTAAATGGTGTTTTCATTTCAAATGACAAACACATACATCATATGACTAGACATTTCTAGCACTCATTGAACACTGGTGTGCAGAATGAAAAACACTATAGTATAAATGCAAAACACTATATGAATGCTTTATCAATATGCCTTTGCATGTTCATACACTTTCACCTATAGTAACAACAAATACTTTACTGTTTTTGCCAAATGCTAACACACATGTTGCAGAATAGTTTATTTTGCCATTCCAAACAAACACAATGAATAGGTAGGACTGCAGTTCAAGCAATTCAGTGTGTCAATATAAACTAAGAAAAAATTACAGTAAAATTAGGGAACAATGGTAAAAAAAAACAGTGTTGTAAGGAATTGGGTGGTTGGATTCCTTTTATGGATACCGCCTCCTGTTTGTGTCTGGCAACATCGCCTCATCAACATCACACTCAATGTCATCCTTTGAGAAGCAACAGGGAAATGATCACCTGATATCCAGTCTAAATCTCCTAATTATGGAGCGACTCAGGTTGGGCTGCTTTCTGTCCAGGCTCCCTCATTGATAGGCCATGATCTATAACATAGTCCACTATAGTGTTCCTGTTGTATGTGTCTCTGTCTGTTGCCTTCTTTGTCCTTGTACTCCTGTCACTCTCTCTCCTCCTCTTCCCCTGACTCTTACCGTCTCAGAAAGGAGCTGAGCTCACCTGGGGTCTATGTGTAGTGCTAAGGTTTAGACTGATTGGTATTCAATTTATTTTATTTTTTTTCAAACGCAGTGCAAAGCATAAATCGTGTTTGTAGGGTTGGTGCTTTGGTTTAGGGCATAGTTACAAAAGTTAGAGGTTGTGATGCTGTGGTCATAGCAGTCACTTTTAGTGTTTACAGTATTCGGCAAAAACTGTATTTGTACCAAAATGTGCTGTCTGTAAATCACAGCAAACAGGAGCTCATCTCTGACCCTTCTGTAGCTAACTGCACAAAAGCCTTTTGAGTTTAGACATTTGATTGGCAGTGTGTTCTGTGTGAATACCAAGAGAGAGAATTCAGGAATAGTGTGCAAGATATAGAGAATTGTGTGTAATGTTGTGAAAAATGTGTGTTTTGGAATGAAAATATGAGTCTAAGGCAGGAAATGTGTTTGGAGTTCAGCAGAATTGGTTAAGCAGTTGGTAAATTAGTTTCAGATTGTGCACATTGTGTCTGATGTTCCAAAAAATGTGTTCAAACAATTGTGAAAAACTGTAACTGAGAAGTAGAATTACTAAAAGTGTTTAAGGTTAGCAACAGCAGTGTGTAACTGGTTCAGACAGAATTAAGTGATATGAAAAGTGTGTGTTTCATATGGTAACAAAATATAATTTTTATAAAATAGTGTATAGTTTTGAAAAGAGTATTTCATTTTGCAAAGGGTCTGAGGTGTTTTGGTAATTGAGTGTTTGGTGGGCTAATTGTGTGTAGTGTTTTGAGAAATCGGGCCCTGTTTTCAAAATCGTGCTTAAGCAATCGAAAAAAACTGTATCAATTTGAGAAAAAAAGTATAAATTTCGAAATACAATTGTGTCAATAAAGAGGACATCTTGGGGTGCTCCGGTGGCGTAGTGGATAGAGCGTGTACCATATCGGCTCCGGCCTTCGTTGCAGTGGTCGCGGGTTCGAGTCCGACCCGTGGACCTTTACTGCAGGTCATCCCCTCTCTCTCTCTGTCTCCCCATTTCAACTCTGTACTGTCTAATAAAGCTTGAAAAATGCCAAAAAAATATAAAAAATAAAAAAAATACATAAGCATGCATGTTAGCCATATAGGATATACAGGCTATTGCACCAATGCCGTCTTAACCTAGAAGTGTATACAGGTGAACAATTTGAATACCGTTGAAAAGTTCATTTATTTAAGTAATTCAGCTTAAAAGGTGAAACTAATATATTAGTACATTTCCCCCCTCCGGTAACATCTGAGAATGGAGCATCAACGCGGAAGATGTTGCAGTGGTTAAGGACGCCACCTGGAGACGTGGGATGTAATCCCGGTGATGGAAACCTTAGTTTCCCTGGTGGATCTGAAGTCTTCCTGCATCCACACTATTCACACTTTACTTTAGTATTACCATGTAATCACCTGGTCAATGATCAAATTCCTTCGTGATTTTCTCTACTTATGACATATGTTGCAGTATGTCCGTCCTGGGAGAGGGATCCCTTACTCTGTCGACTCTCCCTGAGATTTCTTCAATTTTTTTTTTATTCCCGGTAAAGGGTTTTTACTGGGAGTTTTTTCTCAGCCGAGCTAAGGGTGTAAGGGCAGGGTGTCATATTGTATCATATTGTATCATATATCATATTGTATGAAATGTAAAGCCCACTGAGACAAATGTGTTTGCGATTTTGGGCTATACAAATAAAACTGATTTGATTTTGATTTGATTTGATTTATATAGACTCATTACATGCAAAGCGAGATATCTCAAGCCTTTATTTGTTATAATTGTGATTATTATGGTTTACAGTTTATGAAAACCCCACATTCAAAATCTCAGAAAATTTGAATATCACAAGAAATCAATAAAAAAAGGGATTTTAAATACAGAAATGTCGGCCCTATATAAAGTATAACCATGCTTATGTACTCAGTACTTGGTTTGGGCCCCTTTTGCAATAATATGAGTTTATATGGCAGCTTCCTATGGCTTCTATAGCAGTAATATTGTGCAATCTGTTCAGGTCACAGTGTTAACGTGAAGAGCCTCAATATTATAGGGTCTGTTATAACAGTTATAATCTCTCCCCATGTGTCATGTCATGTCATGCTGCTCCTCTAGTTCTATTATATGTTTCATATTATTCTGAGTCTCACAGCGTCGGTTGGGACATGGTGGTTGGCACACACACACACACACACACACACACACACACACACACACACACACACACACACACACAGAAAGACACAACAACACCTACACACACACACACACACTCTCTCTCTCACACAAACACACACACACACACTCTCTCTCTCTCTCTCTCTCTCTCTCACACACACACACACACACACACACACACACACACAGAAAGACACAACAACACCTACACACACACACACACACACACACTCTCTCTCTCTCTCTCTCTCTCTCTCACACAAACACACACACACACACACACACACTCTCTCTCTCTCTCTCTCTCTCTCACACACAAACACACACACACACACACACACACACACACACACACACACACATGGTGAACTCTTCAGCTGTGAATGGACACGAACAGAATGTTCTGGTGTCTACTCAGTACTCACTGTCCTAGATTTCAACAGAGCAGTTATTAGGGGGGAAGGGGGCACTCATGGTGTAGTGGTTAGATCCCCCCCCCCCCCCCCTCCTTCCCCATAGAGTCTCAGTCCTCTTCACAGCAGACCCGGGTTAGAATTCAGCCCGGGTCGTTCTCTGCATGTCATTCCCCTGGATTATTTTTTATTTTTTTTTTTAGATTTTTTTTTGGCATTTTTATGCTTTATTGATAGTGTAGAGACAGAGTTGAAATGGGGCAGAGAGGGGAGTGACATGCAGAGAACGACCGCGGGCTGGAATCTAACCCGGGTCCGCTGTGAAGAGGACTGAGACTCTATGTAGGGGGGGGGGGAATTTTTCAGAAATATTTGAATAAATGTGTAAATTTGTCACTAAAAATCGGCAAAAATATGTGATGCAGGACAAAGCCAGGGTTAAACTCTTTATTTCATTTTTACAACATATAACACTCCAAAGTTTGGACAGAAAAGATTTGGGATGCGGCCTTTATGTTGATTTATAAATCAAAAAATTAAATAAAAGTAAAAGTAAGAAATAGTCTTAAAGGTGCAGTGTGTAATATGACATGCACCTGATGACATTCCAACTATGACACTTTCAAGATGGCGGCACTAGGCCTTGGTCCAAAATATGCAGAAACATGGACATATATGAGACCCTTTCTAAGGGAAAAAAAATAATCAAAAAAAATGTTCAGCTATTATGCACTAAATTAAATGTACTTATGGATATTATAATTATTTTCTACAAAATCTGCTAGGAAATAAAACCCAAAATTCTACACACTGCAGGTTTAAGCATGAACGTTAGTGAATTGTTGAATGAGTATATATATATAATTATAATTATAGGAATGATGTTCAATATTTAAAAATGTCTATATGAAATTACAATTGAAAGACATGAAGAAAAAAAATGTAAAGTGTGAAATAGTCCATCAATGAGCAGAGTGTTTGCCCCATTACAACGTTGTCTCTCCAAACTGTCTGATAAAGCAAAAAATTAAAAAAAAGGGAAATAGTCCTTTAATGGGCAGAGTGAGTCACCCAGCTGAGTGTATATTTCATTTCATTTAATTGACCCATTATATATCCTTGAGAGATCAATTAAAGGTGCAGTGTGTAATATGACATCATCAAGAAAGTTCTACAAAGTTCTAGAATGCAACGCTCCCTGGGTAACCCCAACCCTTTAGAATAATAACAGAAGCTACAGTGGCCTTCAAGGACAAGAACAATTCTAAATGTTAAACAATGCACCTGATGACATTACAACTATGACACTTTCAAGATGGCGGCACTAGGCCTTGGTCCAAAATATGCAGAAACATGGACATATATGAGACCCTTTCTAAGGAAAAAAATAAAAATAAATAAAAAATGTCAGCTATTATGCACTAAATTAAATGTAGGGGAAGGTGGGGTGATTTGTGCAACTTTTTACTCAAAGTGATTTTAAAGTGAGGCCTTGACAGTTATGTCTCCAACTCAAATATGTACATATATTTCAGGATGTTGTGCATCCCTGGCAATAAAAACTTTGGATCTGGAATAAACTGTTTAAGAAATATAGCTTTCGGAAAAAAAGTTGTCTTGTCGCACAAATCACCCCACGTAGTGGGGTGATTTGTGCGTCATTGTGTCACAATGACAAAGTCACCATCATCATCTTTCTGGCCATCTGAACTCTCATCAGTGGTGTCGTTAAGTGGAATTGAGATGTCACTCTCTTCTGAGCTACTGTAGACAATCACTTTCTTTTGGTGACCAGCGTATACAGCCATGCCACTGGCACAACTCTCAGAAATGTACTTTGCACTAGTTGCTCCGTGCTTGTGGAACCAACTGCCACCTGACAAATGTGATTCCCCCTACATTTCTGCCTTTAAATCAAGGCTCAAAACCCATATGTACACCCTGGTGTTTCCTCCCCATTAACCTCTGCACTACTTACTTACCTCTGCACTACTATCTGTGTTTATGTGGATGTATGGGCTTTACGTCTTTTATTTTGGTTATTGTTATTTTACCTTCATTGTTTACCTACTGAATGCACTATGTACAGCACTTTGGACAGTGCAAACTGTCATAAATGTGCTTTTATAAATACATTTTACTTACTTACTTACTTATAACTCACCCAGGCCCTTGCGCACAAATCACCCCATCCCCAGAATTTTGGATAATAGGCATGATGCAGCAATTTAGGGTTGACATTGTGCTAATTATATAGACTCAAAGTGTAGCATACCAAAGCACTAAAACATGTGTCAAATGTTTTCAAACGTGTCTATAATTGTTCAGACACAATAATCAAAAAACCTTGATCATGGAAATGTTACTTTGAAAGGCAAAACACAGTTTTTTGAGCTTAAATGTGCTTATATCTTATTCCTTGTGTCTCCCTTCTTTACAGGATGAGTCAAATGGATGGCTCTTCTTAAATATGTGGTCACATTTCCAATTTCTTCCACGGTTTTCTAGAAACAAGGGGTTTTGCGACTTCCAAAATGCACAAATCACCCCACCTTCCCCTACTTATGGATATTATAATTATTTTCTACAAAATCTGCTAGGAAATAAAACCCAACATTCTACACACTGCAGGTTTAAGCATGAACGGCAGTGAATTGTTGAATGAGTATATATATATATATATAATTATAGGAATGATGTTCAATATTTAAAAATGTCTATATGAAATTACAATTGAAAGACATGAAGAAAAAAAATGTAAAGTGTGAAATAGTCCATCAATGAGCAGAGTGTTTGCCCCATTACAACGTTGTCTCTCCAAACTGTCTGATAAAGCAAAAAAAAAAAGGAAATAGTCCTTTAATGGGCAGAGTGAGTCACCCAGCTGAGTGTACGTTTTTCATTTCATTTAATTGACCCATTATATATTCTTGAGAGATCAATTAAAGGTGCAGTGTGTAATATGACATCATCAAGAAAGTTCTACAAAGTTCTAGAATGCAACGCTCCCTGGGTAACCCCCAACCCTTTAGAATAATAACAGAAGCTACAGTGGCCTTCAAGGACAAGAACAATTCTAAATTTTAAACAATGCACCTGATGACATTCCAACTATGACACTTTCAAGATGGCGGCACTAGGCCTTGGTCCAAAATATGCAGAAATATGGACATATATGAGACCCTTTCTAAGGGAAAAAATTATAATTCAAGACATTTTTTTCAGCTATTATGCACTAAATTAAATGTACTTATGGATATTATAATTACTTTCTACAAAATCTGCTAGGAAATAAAACCCAAAATTCTACACACTGCAGGTTTGAGGGGTGACCCTCATTTGCAATGACGTTGAGTCAAACAAATGCAAAGCAA
>NC_137211.1:3053478-3068478 GCF_949987685.1 Ammodytes marinus | reverse complement strand
GTTTAACCATCTTACACTCACTCGGTCAGTTAAGATGTCCCATTGACAGAAGGTACACTGCTCATTCATATAAACACATAGCCTCAGCCCATCTGCCACTCACACTCACACACACACACACACACACACACACACACACACACACACACACACACACACACACACACACACACACACACACACTGTGTCCCTAAAAAGCTTTTAAATTCCTGCTTAAAGGTCATCGCATTAAGAAAAACCCCTATAAGTTTAATTAGAACAAAAATGATTTAATTTAGAGGTTAATTCTAAAAAAAAAAATTTAAAAAAAAATTATATACAGCTCTGGAAAAAATTAAGAGACCAGTCTGGATTTTTCTTAAATCTTCATCTCTATATTACTTAATGGAAATGCTCTTTAATGACAATATTTTGGGGTGGAATTTGGTAGAAATGTTGTCAGTAGTTTATTTTATAAAACCAAAATGTTCATTCTACTGAAACATATGACTATAAATAGTCAAACGAGAGACACTGAACATTTGGAGTGGTCTCTTCATTTTTTTCCAGAGCTGTAGATAAATTAGCGATCACTTACATTTTTACTTATTTCAGTATCACTACATTAAAGGTGCTCTGAGGAACTTTCAGTGTGTGTTAATTCTAGCTCTCCCCCTTTGGACAAAAGCGGTAGTGTTTTTACTACGCCAGCTGTTGTTCCTGGGTGAGCGTATATACCCATGACAAAGGCATTAAGAAAAAACTATATAAAAATATCATTCTTTGCACTGATGGTCTCATTTGCTGTTACATGTAATTCATGATCATCAGAGTAAAAATTAGCCTGTTTCAGACATATTAAAAAGTTCCTCGTAGCACCTTTAAAATAATAGAAATGCTCTAAATGACAATAGTTGACTGTTTTTTTTGTGTATACATGTGAATGTATCATGTACAGAGAAAAACAGACTAAGATGCAGTATATAGAAAATGAATAACATTCAATTGAAAGCCTAGAATAGATGAACAGATAATTGAACTGAGAATTGGCCGTTCATGCTGTAGCTACGAAATGTGTTTGTTGACATTTTCATTTTTATGACATAACTGTGTTGCTGACTCATGTGTTAACAATGGTGTGTGTGTGTGTGTGTGTGTGTGTGTCTCTCTCTCTCTCTCTCTGTCTGTGTTTGTGTGTCTGTCTGTGTGTCTGTCTGTGTGTGTGTGTGTGTGTGTGTGTGTGTGTGTGTGTGTGTGTGTGTCTCTGTCTCTGTCTCTTTGTCTGTGTGTGTGTGTGTGTCTGTCTGTCTATCTGTCTCTCTTTGTCTGTGTGTGTGTCTGTCTGTCTGTCTGTCTGTCTGTGTGTTTGTCTCTGTCTCTCTGTGTCTCTGTCTGTGTGTGTCTGTCTGTCTGTCTGTGTGTGTGTCTCTGTGTCTCTGTCTGTCTGTCTGTCTGTGTGTGTGTGTGTGTGTCTGTCTGTCTGTCTGTCTGTGTTTCAGGGTTTGACATCGAGGGTTTACCTACAGCCGTGTGGCCTGGCGGAGAGACAGAAGCTCTGACGAGGATAGAGCGCCATCTGGAGAGGAAGGTCGGTACTGCACATAATGTTGGAACTAAAATTCTCCTCTGAATTTTTTTTTTTTTTTTTTTTTCCTTTATTATTTCTTTATTAAGGACAAATGCATTAAAAACATTGTTTCATATTATAAAAACATAAAACAGATGCCACGCATACAGGTGTTAGTCGAAACTAATTTGCAACCCCTGTCCCTGATTAGGCATCTCCTAAAAAATTCACATGAATAAAAATACAGGGATCATACATAGTAGACATAAAACAAAAAGAAATTAAATAAAAACAATAAAAACACACATAAAGAACTGTGTAAAATGTTAGTAAGACTATCAAGTGAATAATTATGTCACTGAGTTTAATTTTTTACTGTAACTGGCCATAAACCTAACATTTTAAAAATGATTAATAATACATTTTACTAGAGCACTTTTCATTGTGTTTAAGCTATTAGCCCTTAGTGTTCTTTTATACAGCTAATGTTAAATGATTACATCCAGAAAGTAATTCACAATTTTTTTTAGAGGTATTCACTATTTTTATTTTTATTGGCATGACTAACGTGGTGGTAAACAAACAGTGTTGCCAAAGCATTACAATGTTACAATTATTACAGATATTACTTATAATAACAAAAAAGAACATCAGAACAATATGAACATATAACAATATAACATAACATACAGATGTACATATAGTAAAAATCTCTCTCTCTCCCTCTCCCTCTCTCTCCCTCTCTCTCTCTCTCTCTCTCTCTTTCTCTCTCTCTCTCCCTCCCTCTCTCTCTTTCTCTCTCTCTCTCTCTCATTCTCTCTCTCTCCCTCTCTCTCTCTCCCTCTCTCTCTCCCTCTCTCTCCCTCTCTCTCTATCCCTCTCTCTCCCTCTCTCTCTCTCTCTCCCTCTCTCTCTCTCTCTCCCTCCCTCTCTCTCTCTCTCCCTCCCTCTCTCTCTCTCCCCCCCTCTAGGCGTGGGTGGCTAACTTTGAGCGCCCCAGGATGAATGCTAACTCGTTGCTAGCGAGTCCGACCGGCCTGAGCCCTTACCTTCGCTTCGGCTGCCTCTCCTGTCGACTCTTCTACTCCAAACTCACAGACCTCTACCGCAAGGTGAAACACTAGACAGTTTAGACAGACAGACAGACAGACAGACAGACAGACAGACAGACAGACAGACAGACAGACAGACACACGTACAGACAGACAAACGGACAGACAGACAGACAGACAGACAGACAGACAGACAGACAGACAGACAGACAGACAGACAGACAGACAGATAGTATAATGACACAAACACACAACTGTAAACTGTCTAGGTGCAAAAGAACAGAAATGGCTACTCCATCATAACTTTGAAAAAACTTACAAATGTTTATGATTATTTTGTCTGTAAATTCCCTTGCTGCTACCACCTTAACCCTTTATGCTTAATTAACCTTTTCTTTACTAAAATCACAGACACCACCCTTAAAAGTAAAAAAAATCATATCAATTGTCACTTATTATTGCTATATTATTTAAACCTGCAGTGTGTAGAATTGTGGGTTTTATTTCCTAGCAGATTTTGTAGAAAGTAATTATAATGTCCATAAGTACATTTAATTTAGTGCATAATAGCTGAATTTTTTTTTTTATTATTATTTTTTCCCTTAGAAAGGGTCTCATATATGTCCATATTTCTGCATATTTTGGACCAAGGCCTGGTGCCGCCATCTTGAAAGTGTCATAGTTGGAATGTCATCAGGTGCATTGTTTAAAATGTAGAATTTTTCTTGTCCTTGAAGGCCACTGTAGCTTCTGTTATTATTCTAAAGGGTTGGGGTTACCCAGGGAGCGTTGCATTCTAGAACTTTCTAGAACTTTCTTGATGATGTCATATTACACACTGCACCTTTAATTATTGCCTTGTTCACTATCCCCTAGGTGAAAAAGAACAGCTCAGACACTACACACTTTTTATGACATAATCTGTTTACTAAAATCGCTGACACCACCTTAAAAGTAAAAAAAAAACAATAAAAAATCATATAAATTGTCACTAATTCTTGGTAAATTGTTCACTATTCCCCCAGGTGAAAAAGAACAGCTCCCCGCCTCTGTCTCTATACGGCCAGTTGCTATGGCGAGAGTTTTTCTACACGGCCGCGACCAACAACCCTCGTTTTGACAAGATGGAAGCCAACCCCATCTGTGTGCGGATTCCCTGGGACAAGAACCCCGAGGCTTTGGCCAAATGGGCCGAGGCGAAGACGGGCTTTCCCTGGATAGACGCCATAATGACCCAGCTGAGGCAGGAGGGCTGGATCCACCACCTGGCCCGGCACGCGGTGGCATGTTTCCTCACAAGGGGGGATCTGTGGATCAGCTGGGAGGAAGGCATGAAGGTGAGGGATGCATTTAGGATTTTTTATTTTTATTTTTTTGTAATAATAATATTAGTGATTTTACACTACTGGGCAGACTAGTTTTTTTTTTAGCTAAATTAAGGTAAAACTGCAGGCGAATATGGGAGCATGTTGAAGGCTTGAAGGTGAGGGGGTTATATCTGTGTGTGTGATTATCTCATACAATCACCTTATTTACTGACATGTATGACTTTAAAATAGGAAGGCATGAAGTTTTAGTTATTATTTATTATTAAGTTATTTAAATAAGTTGGCATGTTTCCTCACACGGGGGGAAACATGCCAACTGTGGATCAGCTGGGAGGAAGGCATGAAGGTGAGGGGGTGATAGGGGTTAAGATTTGGTTTAAAATGTGATTTTTAATTTTTTTGGTTTAGAATTTAAATCAGCATTTTTTGTTTGTTTTTTGGGGGACTATCTCACAACATTTCTTGTTTTTTGATCTTAATTAAAGCAACACTGCAGGAGAATAGGGTACAGAGAACAAAAAATACTTTTAAACTTGCCATTATTTGCATTCAAACTATTTTATTTTGTATTTGATTAGCTGGGAGGAAGGCATGGAGGTGAGGGGGTTAGGATAGCTGGGAGGAAGGCATGGAGGTGAGGGGGTTAGGATAGCTGGGAGGAAGGCATGGAGGTGAGGGGGTTAGGATAGCTGGGAGGAAGGCATGGAGGTGAGGGGGTTAGGATAGCAACATACATGTTAAAAAGGTGAATCTTGATTTTTTTTTAATTTAAAGATTTTTTATTTTTTTGTGTGTGATTATCTCATACAATTCCCTTATTTACTGACATTTCTGACTTTAACATATCAATGGGGAATTTTCTTTAAGAAGACAATGTATCATAAATCAGACAAAAATGAACGGCAGTGGCGAAGTGGGTAGGGAGTTCGCCTCTGGAGTGCAGGGTCGGAGGTTCGATCCCCCGTCTCCCCGCCACATGTTGAAGTGTCTTTGGGCAAGACATTGAACCCCGAATTGCTCCCGAGAGTTAGCTTGCACCCTGCGTGGTAGCTGCTGCTGCTATCGGTGTGTGAATGTGTGTGTGTGACTGGGTGAATGTGTACAAAACAATGTAAAGCGCTTTGAGTCTGTGAAAAACCAGGGAAAAGCGCTATATAAGTGGAGACCATTTACCATTTACCATAATCTTACCAAATCCTTCTATGGTCCGTGTGTCCCAGGTGTTTGAGGAGCTGCTCCTGGATGCAGACTGGAGTGTGAATGCGGGCAGCTGGATGTGGCTCTCCTGCAGCTCCTTCTTCCAGCAGTTCTTCCACTGCTACTGTCCCGTGGGCTTCGGCCGCCGCACCGACCCCAACGGAGACTTCATCAGGTGGGACAGACACACACACAGACAGACACACAGACAGACAGACAGACAGACAGACAGACAGACAGACAGACAGACAGACAAGACAGACACACAGACGGACGGACGGACGGACGGACGGACGGACGGACGGACGGACACACACACACACACACACACACACACACACACTCACACACACACACACACACACACACACACACACACACACACACACACACTCACTCACTCACTCACTCACTCACTCACTCACTCACTCACTCACTCACTCACTCACTCACTCACTCACTCACTCACTCACTCACTCACTCACTCACTCACTCACTCACTCACTCACTCACTCACTCACTCACTCACTCACTTATACTAACACACACTCACTCATACTAACACAAACACACACACACTCCCTTCCTCCTCACTCACTCACTCACTCACTCACTCACTCACTCACTCACTCACTCACTCACTCACTCACTCACTCACTCTCTCACACACACTCACTCCCCCCCCTCCCACACACACACACACAAACATCTAACTTACAGTATTTCTCCTCTGTGTTTTCAGACGCTACCTCCCGATTCTTCGAGGTTTTCCGGCCAAATACATCTACGACCCGTGGAACGCGCCTGAGTCTGTGCAGGCCGCCGCGAAGTGTATAATCGGCGTGCACTACCCCAAACCCATGGTCAACCACGCAGAGACCTCCAGGCTCAACATAGAGCGCATGAAGCAGATATACCAGCAGCTCAGCAGATACAGGGGACTGGGTAAGAGAATGATTGAATGAGGCAAGGCAAAGCAAGGCAAGGCAAGGCAAGGCAAGGCAACGCAACGCAAGTTTATTTCTATAGCACAATTCAAACACAAGGCCACTCAAAGTGCTTTACAGGGGCAAGATTAAAATACATAAAACACATTAGAAGACATTTAAAAGCGAATGAAAAGAAGTAAAACATTTAAATTAAATTAAAAGTACAGGTTAAAATGGAAACAGAAAAGAGACTAAAGATTGGAGTAGAGCCGTTCCAGCTGCCATGTGCTCGTGCTATTTAAATTCTAGATTCATTACACAAAGTGAAACATAAACAAGTTCTTTCTTTTTGTTATCATTTAGCTGATTATGGCTTACAGCTCAAATCCAGTATCTCAAAAGAATGTAATATTACATAAAAAACGATCAAAAAAAGGATTGTATAATCCTGATAATACAGACATTTTTATTCTAGATTCATTTCACTTTGATTTGATTTGATTTGATTTGATTTGATTTGATTTGATTTGATTTGATTTGATTTGATTCAATGTATTTCAGACATATCAAACATACAAAACAAAATGAAAAGCATGGAAATACAATAAACAAATTATGTTTTCACAAAAAAACAAATTAACTGTATTGCTGAGATATGCCTGAAAAGGAGCAGGAAGAAGTATACACTTATTTAATCCTACCCCTTTTCCATAGTAAAAAAAATAAAAAATTAAAATATTATTTTTACACTTTATGTGTAATGACTATAAAAGGTTCACTTTTTGCAAAAAAAAGTCATATCAACTACTTTGACATGATATTCTAAATTGTTTTAGATGCACCTGTAGTTCTAGCTGCCCCCTTTACGCCCTAACACTCTTTAAACACTGAAAATAAAAATGTTATCCGTTGTGGCACAATGTTATGAAGGACTAGTATGTCCCAATTGTAGCATACTACACGCGAAGTACATACTTTTAAGGGCAGCTGCAGTTTGTTGTATAGTAGTAACAAGAACGTTTAATTTTGCACGTTAGCATACTTACGGTGTGTGTGTGTGTGTGTGTGTTCCAGGTCTGCTGGCGTCAGTTCCCTCCACCAATGGGAACGGTAACGGAGGAATGATGTCATATTCTCCCGGAGAGACACAGACAGGGACCAACAACAACAACAACAACAGCAGCAGCAGCAACGCACACAGTAAGAGATCTTTATTCATTTTATATTTTGTAACATTTAATTTATGACCATCAGAGGAAAAACGAGACTGTTTCAGAAATATTTTAAAAGTTCCTCGCTAAGTTGTGCAGTATTGGGGCGACTGTGTCTCAGGTGGTAGAGCGGGTCGGCCGATGATCAAAGGGTTGGAGGTTCGATACCCGCCCTGCCACCTGTGTCATAGTTGTTGTGTCCTTGGGCAAGACACTTCACCCAACTTGCCTCGTGTGAATGTCGATAGTTAGCCTGCTATCGGTGTATGAATGTGTGTGTGAATGGTAACGTGGGAAAGGAAAACAGGTCTCCCTTGTAAAAGAGTCTTCGGTCTCAATGGGATTTACCTGTATAAATAAAGGTTAAAGAAAAAATTGTATTTACAGTTTGTGTACTCATCATAATGTTGTGGTTAATCTACCTATATGGTAAATAGTAAAGGCACTTGACTTATATAGCGCTTTGTAGCCGATTTTCTCAGCCCCAAAGCGCTTTACATTTCTTACCACATTCACCCATTCACACACACACTCACACACACACACACACACACACACACACACACTCACACACAGCACACACACACACAGACACAGACACACACACACACACACAGACACACACACACACACACACACACACACTCACTCATACACCTATGGCATGACATTCATACAGTATGTCTTGTATTTTTCTAGTGTCTGGAGTGTCTGGGAGTTCTGTTGCTACCGGTAACAACAGCGGGAGCATTCTACTGAACTTTGACCATGAAGAAGAATCCAATAACAACAGTAACGCACAGCAACGACTGCAACCGCACACACAACAACAACAACAACAACAACAACATGGTAGGTTCATTGCCTGCCACAGTGTGTGTGTGTGTGTGTGTGTGTGTGTGTGTGTGTGTGTGTGTGTGTGTGTGTGTGTGTGTGTGTGTGTGTGTGTGTGTGTGTGTGTGTGTGTGTGTGTGTGTGTGTGTGTGTGTGTGTGTGTGTGTGTGTGTGTGTGTGTGTGTGTGTGTGTGTGTGTGTCTGTGATATTTGCGGAAAACATGACATCGTTTTATAGTTTGGGGGTGTGAAAATCATACCTTTTTTGGACTCTAGAGGGAAAAAAATTTCAATGGGATTAGCCTACTAGCTATTAAACCTGCAGTGTGTAGAATTTTGGGTTTTATTTCCTAGCAGATTTTGTAGAAAGTAATTATAATATCCATAAGTACGTTTAATTTAGTGCATAATAGCTGAATTTTTTTTTTTAATTATTATTTTTTCCCTTAGAAAGGGTCTCATGGGGGGTCACGTGACGATGTCTGGCTAGAAGACGTGTTTCCACAGAGCTCCCGCTCCCACTTGTCTTTAAATATATTTTATTTCAAGTTATCGCTACCATTTCGGCTGATCACATTGACTCAGTAGTGTAAGAACTAGCGGCAAGCAGAAAAAGTACAATTTTGACAACAAGTGATGTCGAAACAGACGAAAATCAACACACGAGGAATGGCTACTGCTGCAACTGCTAGCCAAAAAGCGGATTCGCCATTACTTTTCCGCTTCGGAGGAGCAGGTGAGGAGGAGCCCTCCCCGACGGTGAACACCGCAGCTCTGATTCGCGAGGTAACTCAAAACTTCGGCGACATGATGGAAGAAAAACTTTCCAAATTCACGGAGACTTTGGAAAAAATATCCACTACGCTGGAAAGCCAATCAAAACGCATCACCGAGGCCGAGCAGAGAGTGTCGGATGTGGAGGATACAGTAACCAGTCTACAGGGGAGGCTCGCTGAAGCAGAGAAGAAAATTAAGCTCATGGCCGATGGCATGGATGATATGGAGAACCGCAGCAGGCGGGATAACATTCGTGTTCTCAATCTGAAAGAAAGCACCGAGGGAAAAAACCCCATTCACTTCTTTGAAGATTGGCTGCCTACCGTGCTTGGCTTGAAAGCGACTCCCGGCGTTAAAAGCCGCATCAAAATTGACCGGGCGCACCGGAGCTTGGGGCCGCGGGGTGTGCGTCCCCGCCCGGTGATTATTAAACTGCACAACTCCAGGGATAAACCGAGGATAATGGCTGCACTGAGAGCGACGCCTAATCTGGAACATGACGGGCAGCGGATCTTCATTCATCAGGATTTATCGTCTGCGGTTCGGGAGAGAAGACGAGCCTTCAACGGTGTGTGTCAGGCTCTGATCGAGAGAGGCATCCGCTTCAACATGCGCTTCCCGGCTACACTGGCTGTGAACCACAACGGCAAAGAACACAAGTTTGAATCACGAAGAGATGCAGAAAACTTTCTCAACACGCTGGAAAAGTAAAGCCGGACAGGAGACGCCTTAAGTATGACTTTTTTCATGCTTGATCTGGGAGACAACATGGACACATATCATTAAGGTCTACGTAAGTTTTGTTTTGTTTTCGTTTTTATTATTATTATTATAACAGCAGCTATTGTAATTTGAGAGGACACTTCCACATACTACTTTAAAGGCACAAATGGTGACATGGCTTTACTATGTGCAATTATAATACGTTCAAGGTTTGCGTGGTTATTATTAAGTGATCTCATTATGCTCACTCTTGTAGGTTAACATTTAAGGAGGGGCTCTCTCTGTTCATTATTAACATAATTTGATACCTTATATTGATATGTGGCCGGAATAACAATAGGCATGTAACAAACTTTTTGTTGTGGGGGCGGGGGTGGGATATGGAGCTTTTTTTATTTTGCTCCAGAAGTGGAAACTGATTTTAGCAGCATGTGCTCCTATAGTACTACCCAGTGGGTAGCTTTTTGTTTTTGTTCTGTTTTGTGTGTTCATATTTCTCATACTCTGGTATCTTCTTCATGTTTACATTATTCTCTGAGTGTGAAGAAGGTTCTTGTTGTTTGTGTTCATACCAGCACAGGTCACTCATTTCATGCACCATATAACTCTGTACTGTGCTATGCTCATGATAAGGGGTCATTTTCATTTAGATATGGATCACTTTTATTTGTTTTATGTTCAATCATATAGTTAATGAGTAGCACGAAAATCATAACGTTAAATGTCAAAGGAATCAACCATGTTGTTAAGAGACGCAAATTGCTTTCCATGCTTAAGAAAGACAGGGTACAGGTGGCATTATTACAAGAGACGCATCTTACAGATATTGAACATTTAAAATTAAAGCGGGACTGGGTGGGTCAAATTTATTACTCTTCTTTCAATTCAAGAAGCAGAGGGGCAGCAATACTTATCCACAAACGTCTTCCATTTACACTAGATAAAGTTGTTCGAGATACAGAAGGAAGGTTTGTTATAATCACTGGGTTTCTATATGGTGAACGGGTTCTTATAGGAAGTGTCTATGCACCAAATACTTTTGATAGCTCATTTTATTCAAAGTTACTGGCTGATATTTCTTCCATATCCCCACCTTATGTAATACTTGGAGGTGATTTTAACTGTGGTCTGGTGCCTGAGATGGATTATGGCCCACCTAAAATCGGACCTCCATCTAAAATGGCAAAAGCTACGATAGAGCTCTGCTCTGATATTGGCCTTTTTGATGCATGGAGAATCACTAATCCACGAGGAAAAGATTTCACTTTTTTTTCTCGTCCCCACCATTCTTTTTCTAGAATTGATTATATCTTTGTTTCTAGACCACTACTAGATAGAACCGGAGCTTGCTCCATTAACACATGTGTTCTCTCGGACCACTCATCAGTCTCTATTGAAGTAATGCCACCTTACCATGACCCTTTTTCTAGACACTGGCGTCTGTATCCGTCTCTTCTTAGCAACCCTGCATTTGTGACTTATTTAGAAAATCAATGGGAACTGTTTATTTCCACAAATGACTCGCCTGAGGTTTCTGCGTCTACTCTATGGGAAACAGGCAAGGCATTTCTTAGAGGGTCCATCATTTCTTACACGGCCGCAAAAAGGAAGACTACATTAGTGAAACAGCTAGAGCTTGAGCGAGATATTGTTAGCTTAGACAGAGAATTTAAAGCTTCTTCCTCCACATCTGTGTTAAAGAAATTAGAAGCAGCCAGATCTGCTTTAGATCAACTTCTAACTCAAAAAGCAGAATCAGCAATATTTTATGCCAGGCATAGACTGTTTGAATCCGGTAACAAACCTGGCCGGCTACTTGCTAGACTAGCCCAGGGCAAAGCAGGGCTCTATGCAATACCCTCGCTCAAAGACAGGAGGGGTGAACAACACTTTGAAACCAAAATGATCAGTAAAATAATGAAAGAGTTCTACCAAAATTTATACTCATCTGAGTGTCAAAATACGTCAGTTCCAAGGAAAAGTTTTTTTGATAATATTAAACTCCCTTCATTATCTGAGGAAAGCAGAACAGATATGTGTAGGCCGATTACGGCCCAAGAGGTCCTGGATACAATTAAATCCTTACAAAGCGGGAAGGCTCCAGGTCCTGACGGCTTTGGTCCCGAGTTTTATAAAAAGATGGCAAAATTTGTGGTGGGTCCTTTAACTAACATGTTTATGGAGTCTTTTGACGGGGGCTCACTTCCACCAACTTTAAATCTCGCCCATATATCTCTCATTTTAAAGAAAGATAAACCCCCTGATCTTTGTGCATCTTATAGACCAATAAGCTTGCTCGGGGTTGACTGTAAAATTTTATCCAAGCTTCTGGCTAGGAGGTTGGAAGAGGTGTTGCCCATCCTGGTGAAGCAGGACCAGACGGGATTTATCAAGGGTAGATACTCTCACTCCAATGTCCGACGGCTCCTAAATGTTATTCAATTCGCACAAAATACAAAAAACAAGGTTCTTGCAGTATCACTGGATGCTGAAAAAGCATTCGACCGGGTGGAGTGGGAGTATCTTTTCGATGTTCTTAACAGGTTTGGTTTGGGTGCAGGCTTTGTTGAGTGGGTCAAAGTATTATACAAATCTCCGGCTGCGAGGGTCCTTGTGAATGGTTCAGTGTCTGACACTTTCCCCTTGCGCAGGGGTACGCGTCAGGGCTGCCCCCTTTCGCCTTTATTATTTGCACTCGCCCTCGAGCCTCTTGCAGAAGTTATAAGGACCCACCAGGGGCTTTCTGGTGTCAAGTTAGGAGACATTGAATACAGGATATCACTCTACGCTGACGATATATTATTGTTTATTACAAACCCTGAGAACTCCATCCCTACCTTGATATCAATCATTAATCAATTTGGCCAGATATCGGGTTATAAAGTTAACTACAACAAGTCAGAGGCCTTACCATTAGGTGGCCCTGGGCCCTGGGCGGCCCCTGTCAATTTCCCTTTCAGGTGGTCGGTCTCAGGTTTTACTTACCTGGGCATCAAAGTATCAGCAGATATTAAGGAGCTGTACAAACTAAATTTCAAAGTAACCTTGACAAAAATTAAAAGTGACCTTGACAGGTGGTTTGATCTCCCATTGTCCTGGATGGGTAGAATAAGCTTAATTAAGATGAATGTACTTCCCAGGATATTGTACCCTATGCAGATGCTGCCATTAAAGATCAATAGGAAAGTAATTTTGGATATTGAACGATTGCTGTCTAAATTCATATGGCACGGAAAGAAAGCTAGAATAAAGATGAAGATATTGCAATTACCAATAGACAGGGGGGGTCAGGCATTCCCTAATTTTCTATACTACAATTGGGCATGTCACGCCCGTATAATATCAGGTTGGCTTAGACATTTTCTACATCAAGGGGAGCCCCCCGTAGATGCTTGGTGCTGCACCCCTCTATCTATTTTTAGCCTTACCTCAACTGCCTTAGGTGAACTCCCAGCAGAGGTTAAAAATAACTTTATTATGCTTAACACACTTAGGATTTGGCGTGATATCACTAAACACATTGGCCGAAGAGAGTTTTCATCAGCGTTACAACCTTTAACTAGGAACAAAGCTTTCCCCCCAGGCATTGGAGTGACTATTTTTGATGATTGGTTCTCAAAGGACCTAAGATTTGTTTCTGATTTATTTGAAAACGGTAATTTCATGTCATTCAATCAAATTCAGAATAGGTACCATATATCACGTAACCACTTCTTTGGTTTTCTCCAAGTGAGGCATTTTGTAAAATCTAATCTTAAATTACCGAATGATCAACCAATGTTGAGTCCTATTGAAAGCTTCCTTCTTCATTTTAATTTGAATACTTTCAATGACAAGAAATTTATTTCTCTCTTTTATGAAAAATTAATGCCTTTTAACTCTGCTAATTCTGACAGAGCGAGGGATCTATGGGAAAAGGACTTGGAGGTTGAACTTAGCACAGAGGCCTGGTCCAATGCTTTTATGTCTGCTAAGAAAATATATACATGCAACAGACTCAGGGAGAGTCAATATAGAATATTACACAGAATGCAACGTACTCCTCAATTTCTACACAAAATTAATCCTGAGATCTCCCCCCTCTGTCTTAAGTGTAATAAAGAAATAGGAACCTACTACCACTGTATTTGGCAATGTCCTTTAATATCCAGATATTGGAAAAACGTCGCTAAGGAGCTTAGTTCAATTTTTCACAAAAAAATTAAGTTGGACCCAGTTCTGTTCCTTCTGAGTATAACTACGGCACAGCTCCCTCTACCCACTGGACAGTTGATTTTATTGTATAAACTTCTGCTTTTAGCAAGACGATGTATTCTGTTCCAGTGGATTCAGGAGAAGCCTCCCTCGGTTACACAATGGTACAGAGAAACTTTTCGCGTTTTTCCTATGGAACGTCTTAGTGCTGTTTTAAAAGGTAACACCAATGCTTTCTATGATGTATGGCAACCCTTTCTTGATTATCTTCCTAATGATCTTGCTGAGCTCTTGCAGAAAGGACGCCCACACCTTGTTTTCACAAATAAATAGTTTGTATAATCTCTTCCTTTGACATGACTCCACTGTAAACAATATGATCCAAATATGTATTTATGTGACCTTTATATCTCATTACTCTTTTGTAACTTGACAAGATCTGTGCTGTGTTGTTTGTTCTTTGTTTGATAACAGAAAATCAATAAAACATAACTGAAAAAAAAAAAAGAAAGGGTCTCATATATGTCCATATTTCTGCATATTTTGGACCAAGGCCTAGTGCCGCCATCTTGAAAGTGTCATAGTTGGAATGTCATCAGCTGCATTGTTAAACATTTAGAATTGTTCTTGTCCTTGAAGGCCACTGTAGCTTCTGTTATTATTCTAAAGGGTTGGGGTTACCCAGGGAGTGTTGCATTCTAGAACTTTCTAGAACTTTCTTGATGATGTCATATTACACACTGCACCTTTAACTTACTCTTTAAAACTGTATAGCATGATTTAGCACCAGCAACTAGTTCCTGCCAACTGCCATCTGTTTTAAATGAGTGATATACATGCTCATATTAATATATAATTGTGGGGGAAATTATCATGAAGTTATTATGACTACTTGATATTTATTTTTATTTTTATTTATTCATTTTCCTTTATTTATTCTCGAAAGATCAATTGAGGGGTGATGACCCTCTTTTACAATGACGTCGAGACAAATTACAGATACACAATATACAATGAGAATACACAACAAGCTTACAAAGAGACAACAACAATTAAAACATTCAGATCAATTGAATGAAGCAGAACAATTGCCTAATTAAAACAGTTACAAGTGGAGTGGGGCTGGTTCAAAATAATTACTTTAAATTGGTTAACAGTTACGAGTGTATTTATTTTAATTGTATGTTGTAGGCTGTTCCAGGAGTCAGA
>NC_137211.1:3040978-3048478 GCF_949987685.1 Ammodytes marinus | reverse complement strand
CTGAATGTACATTATGGACCTTCTGATTTATACTAGTATGAAAGAAGACATGTTATGGAAGCAAAATAAGACAAAGAAAATCCTATAAATTGACCAGTGCTTGAGTGTGAAAGACGACATGTTATGTTTGTAAAAAAAAACTCAAAATTAAATTGACCAGGGCTTAAAAAATGTATTTCGGGGCGACTGTGGCTCAGTTGGTAGAGCGGGTCGGCCGATGATCAAAGGGTTGGAGGTTCGATCCCCGCCCCGGCCACCTTTGTCATAGTTGTTGTGTCCTCGGGCAAGACACTTCACCCACCTTGTCTCGTGTGAATGTCGATAGTTAGCCTGCTATCGGTGTATGAATGTGTGTGTGAATGGTAACGTGGGAATGGGAACAGGTCTCCCTTGCAAAAGAGTCTTCGGTCTCAATGGGATTTACCTGTATAAATAAAGGTTAAAAAAAAAAAAAAAATGTGTATTAACCTTATTATGCTATTTGCACATTTCTAAACACATTTCATTTTTTCTGTCTCTTACAGATTAGCTAAGGAAGGCTTGGGACGAGACTGTGTGTGAATCTACATTGGAGTTGCCGTGCGTCAAGACGTCACTGCCACTGCCTACTCTTAAGACATCTTAGCCTGCACTGTCTTTGCCCTGGGACACTTCACTAGGGGTGGAACTAGGAGGTGGAAGTGTGACACTTATCCTAGAAGGGCTTTTTGAACTGAAAAGTGCGTCGAACTCTTCACATCTTTCAGTTTCGCACAAACGGTGATGACAAGAAACAAAAAAAAACTTTCCAATTTTTTTTTTTTTTTTTTTTTTTTTTCTTTTTTTACTGCTACGATATTGTCTTAAAACTACTGCGACCAGTAAGCATATACTGTATGAGACTCTGAAGCAGCTATCAATGTAGGTTTTGCAATACTTACACTCACTCACTCACACACACACACACACACACACACACACGCACACAAACACACACACACACACACACACACACTTACACACTCACTCTGACCTGTGTACTGTGCCTCTGCCCACACTCACTCTCACTAATGTAGGTTTTGCGATACTTACACTCACTCACACGCACACACGTACACATGCTCACACACACTTTCTCACACACGTACACATGCCAACACTCACTCACTCACTCACTCACTCACTCACTCACTCACTCACTCACTCACTCACACGCACACACGTACACATGCCCACACACACTTACTCACTCACTCACTCACTCACACGCACACACGTACACATGCCCACACACACTTACTCACTCCCTCACTCACTCACTCACTCACACACACACACACTCACTCACTCACACACACACACACACACACACACACACACACACACACACACATGCTGCAACTTTTACCAGTTGATTACTGGTATAACAATACTTATACATGTTGCGATCACAACTTCATCACTCACCATTTCCGACGTACATCCGTGTTTCAAAGATATATTTTTTTTTTTTACTACAGTTTTGTTTGTAGATTCACGTGTGCTACATCCCATAATATGTAAACCAGGAAAGCACAGACACATGCACAGAGGCTGTCTATGTCTATCTCAACCAGGAAAGCACAGACACATGCACAGAGGCTGTCTATGTCTATCTCTTCAGGAATCATTTTTTTTATCACAAATGTGCTGTTTGTACAAATATATATATTTTTTTTTTTTGTTTTTTTTTGTAAATTTTTTGAATTCGGGTTTTTAGATCTGGAAAATATCGAAAAAATTTACATGACGGGTTGCACCATTTATGTATAATTAACCTTGATTTTTACAGTATCAAGCTGGCAATTCATTTCAGGGATGTTGGGTAAATTCTCAACTATATATGTAGTTCTTAATATGTAAATATAAAGTATATGGTTAGTGAGTTACGCAATGTCCACTGGCTAACCTGGTAGGGGTGGTAGGATGTCCTAGAGGAAAGGTGGCCGACCAGTAACCATGAGGTCGCTGGTTCGATCCCCGGCACCGGACAGGAGGGTGTTGGTAGTAAAACTAGCAGAGGCTTGTATTACGCCTACGGTGCCCCACTATCTCTACCATTGTGTCCTTGAGCAAGACACTTAACCCCAAAACTGCTCCAGGGGCGCTGTACTATGGCTGACCCTGCGCTCTGACCCCCTCTGGAGTGTGGGAACTTGAGAGGGGATATGAGAAAAGACAAATTTCAATGTCTAACCATTGACTATTAAAGTAACTTAAAGGGACACTGTGTAACATTTTAAGTAATGCATTAGCTTAAATCAATATCCTCATTCATAAATATGTCCTCATTGGTGTAAAATCACCTCTACCAACAATCTGAATTATCCTCCTGAGCGGAGAATTACAAATATTAATATTACATTTTGTACATTGAGAGGGTAAGTCGTATGGAGGAATCCATGTTTTTGGAATGTCATCAGGTGCATTGTTTAAAATTTAGAATTGTTCTTGTCCTTGAAGGCCAGTGTAGCTTCTGTTATTATTCAAAAGGGTTTGGGTTACCCAGGGAGCGTTGCATTCTAGAACTTTCTTGATGATGTCATATTACACACTGCCCCTTTAACACAAACACAAACGGGTCTAAAAGAAAACCACAGTAGATATATATGTAAACATCTCGTCACTGCCTAATTAGCATGTGTGATCGCTAGGTGTTTCTATCGGCGGCTAAAAACTGTGATTTTAAGGAGTTTTCTGCGTTTTTTTTTTTTTTGTCAAATTGGGGCGACTGTGGCTCAGGTGGTAGAGCGGGTCGGCCAATGATCGAAGGGTTGGAGGTTCGATCCCCGCCCTGCCACTTGTGTCATGGTTGTTGTTGTGTCCTTGTGCAAGACACTTCACCCACCTTGCCTCGTGTGAATGTCGATAGTTAGCCTGCTGCTATCGGTGTATGAATGTGTGTGTGAATGGTAACGTGGGAAAGGAAAACAGGTCTCCCTTGTAAAAGAGTCTTCGGTCTCAATGGGATTTACCTGTATAAATAAAGGTTAAAAAAAAAATTAAATTCAGAGTGATTTTGTTAGTGCTAGGCTTACAGCTGTTTACCATCAGAGCCTCCTACAATAAGCGATTTTGAGTTATTTCGATTCATCCATTTTTATTTGTATTACAATACTTTTTATCTTGACTTCTTAACCCTTCAAAGGTTGGTCACATTTTCACCTCTCTGTGTCTCTGCAAACATCAAAACCTACGTTGTTTTTTCGGAGACAGATTTTGCCTCAAGAAGTTTTTGAGGAAAAACTAATGACTTTGGGAGGAAATCTCTGAGGCATTCTGTGGTGTTGGAAAATAACTTTTTTTTTGCTGTGGAACATTGTGAAAAACCAAAAAAGTACAGCACACACACACACACACACACAAACACACACACACACAGGAAGAAAGATACACACACACACACACACATACACACACAGGAAGAAAGACACACACACACACACACACACACACACATACACACACAGGAAGAAAGACACACACACACACACACACACACACACATACACACACAGGAAGAAAGACACACACACACACACACACACACACACAAACCTTTTTTGCTGTTGAACAGCAAAACATTTTTGAACATTGTTAGTTTTATAGCTTTTATCACTATGGGGGAAAAACAAGTTGGACCAAGTTTTTATTCTAATTTTTTTTCAATATTTTTGTTTTGTCCCTCCTGTGATACGAAATTGAAAACAGACGCCATCTATCCATCTATCCATCTATCAATCTATCAATCTATCAATCTATCCATCTATTCATCCATCCATCATCTCTGTAATATACCTCTCATTCTCTGTCTCTCCTTGTCTTGTGAAAGTTTATTTTTCTGGAGCTTTCTTGATCGAGTTCACAAAAAGGAAATAAAAATTGTTACAACTTGAACACCCTTTGTTTTTGTTTGGTCTTCTTTGTTTCACACACACACACACACACACACACACACACACACACACACACACACACACACATACACACACACACACACACACACACACACACCTACACACACACATACACACACACACAACCGATTTCTGACCGTTAAAGATGGCTTTACACTACAGCCCGATTAATACTTTATTTAATTTTGTATTTACTAAGCTGATAGAGGGGGCGCCTTTAGCTCAGTTGGTAGGGCGTCCCCCCCCCATGGGCCTCGGCCAGCAGCGGACCCAGCTTCGATTCCACCCGCGGTCGTTCTCTGCATGTCACTCCCCTCTCTGCCCCATTTCAACTCTGTCTCTACACTATCAATAAAGCATAAAAATGCCAAAAAAAATATCTTAAAAAAAAAAAAAATAATAAGCTGATAGCAATACAGCTCTGGAAAAAATTAAGAGACCAGTCTGGATTTTTCTTCAATCTTCATCTCTAGATTACTTAATGGAAAATGCTCTTTAATGACAATATTTTTGGGGGGAATTTGGTAGAAATGTTGTCAGTAGTTTATAGAATAAAACCAAAATGTTCATTCTACTCAAACATATGTCTATAAATAGTAAAACGAGAGACACTGAATATTTGGAGTGGTCTCTTAATTTTTTCCAGAGTTGTATGTCGAACTAACTGCATACATTCCAAAAACATGGCGCAATGTACCTAAAATGTCTAGTTTTCGTTTAGTTAAAGGCCATGGCAACCCAAATGCACTACATCCTTCTAACTATGTTAATTAGGGGATTAATCTGACTGTTATCTATTAAAGACCTACTTCACCGGTTGGAATATGAAGGTGTATTGAACTCGGAGACCCTATGTAGTATAAATGTGCAAAAAAAAAATTAAATCGGATCATCTTAGCCTGAGAAAAGGCAGAAAGAGTGTTTTATGGTCTCACTTAGGCCTTTCACACCAAAAAGAACCGTGAGCCAGTTCCGGGCTGGTGCTGGGGCCAGTTCAAAACTGGTTACAGCCTTATCCCAGTTATGAACCGGTTGGTTTCACATCGACCGGAGACAGCCATGGAGCCGGCAAGAGAGCAACGTCATGACGTCACTGTAAACGTGTGTGTACGTCGCCCGACGCCGCTGCTCTTGTGGCTAACGCTAAAGCTACCGCTAGCTTTAAGCACAACAACAGCGGCAAATACGTCTTATTTTTACACGTTTAGGCTCTCACCTTGTGTGTGTGTGTGTGTGTGTGTGTGTGTGTGTGTGTGTGTGTGTGTCTCCGTTTGTCGCGCTGCTCGGCTCAGTGGGCTCTGTGTTTATATGTCCATGCTGTGAAGGTGCTGCCTGCTTCTGCGTTTACTTTCATGTTACTTCAAAATAAAAGCCAACTCACGTTTGTCCAGTGAAATGCTAATGTGAAGCCAGTGAAATGCTTTTAATGTGAAGCCGCAGCCTTAATGCTCTATTTGTAACTTAACTGCTGCGCGCTGATCTAAAGATAGTGTTTTTCAATATAGAAAGCCGTGTCTCTGGCATTACCGCTGGTGACACAAGTTTATTTTGCTAAAAAAAAACGGCACATTGTCCGGCACAAACGTAGTCTTTGTCCCACATCTGGTGAATTGGGATCTGGTCACCCTACTTTGCAAACAGGACCCATACAACAGCGTATTTTCGCCGGTCAATTTGATCGCTACGTTCGGTAATTATGTTATGTTTACGTCTCGTAGTAGCGGTGTTTTTAAATATGGCGGGCATGAGGTTTGAGTTGGTCTGGTTGGTCAGGATAATCCCTCCCCCGGCCGCTGGCGCAAGCAGTTCTTACCTCAAACCCTGCTCAATCCTGGGGTATGAGTTGAACCGGTTTTTACGGCCCGGAGCAGGCTTTCTGGCGGTGTGAAACCAAAACACTGGTTCTAGCTCCGAACTAGCCCAAACTAGTGTGTGTGTGTGTGTGTGTGTGTGTGTGTGTGTGTGTGTGTGTGTGTGTGTCTGAAATGTGTTGACCTGTAACCACTACACCACGCTGAAATGTGTTTAGACCTGCAGCCAACACACAAAGCTTTAGTTTCTCCTTTATAATTGCGTAAACTCAAATTTTTTTTCTTTTCAAAGTTCCAAAAATAGATCCTTCTCTATTTGGCGTGGGGTTGAGACATTACACTTGAAATGAAGCCAATACTACTTTTAAACCGGAACTGAACTTTGAAAGGAAACGCAAGCTGTAGTATTTCAACACTTTTCTGACTCATATCAGAGCGGCCAAGTCTCACGCTTTGGCCGTGAGACACACGCATATCAACCAGTTCACACGCTCACACGCCACACCTCCAATTTCTCACGCAGAGAAATGAATCCCCGTAATATATATATATATTTTTTTGGTACTTTTACTTTGAAAGTCTTATTTTGAAAAGCTAAACGGACTGAGTTCCGTGACATCCTCTTTCTGCCATGCTTTCTGCACGCGCGGTTTCTTTATAGGTACATGGCCGTGTGCAGCCAGTGTGCAGCCATGGTAGCCGCAGCAGCCACTTGGCAAACCACCACGGCCACGCCCCCTGGACACTACAAAACAAAGGTTGCGTTCCGAATCGCATACTTTCTACTATATAGTATGTAGAAAAAAGATTTAGGATGTCCCGATTCTAGTGGCCAGATTTAGGATGGTTAGAATACCCGGATGGTCTACTTCATGCGGCCAAGATTGTTAGTGTTGAAAAGTGCATCCTATTTGGGTCGATTCTGACCCACAATCCAGTGCGCACGTGAAGTGACGTAACATCGACGAAGTCTATAGGTCCATGTTATGAAAACAAACGGGGATGCGACGGATATAAAAGCAAGAGGCAAGATCAAGGCGCAATGTTATGATGAAATAAGAGAGAAAAGTACGTCCCAATAGTATGCCTACTGCATCCTAACTAGATTCTTTTTATCGTCGGATGTAGTATGTAGAATAGAAAAAAGAAAGAGTATGCGATTCGGAACGCAACCTATTAAAAGCCCGCCGCCTCCCAGTCCCGCCTTTTGTTCAAATTATATGGAAAATTAATGACAACAAGGACGCCGGTATTAAATGAACAAAGAGGTAAGAACACCTTAATTCAAATCAGTCACTTCACTTGATATATTCAAGCTTGTTTTGCATTATGTTATTGGGCTGGTTGACACACCAACACATTTTTGTTCTAAAATGTTGTCAACATTAATTGAATGAATGTATTGAGTAACTAAGCTTAGAGGTTACTGTGGGAAAAATATGTTCTGAGAAGACATCAAGTGTCATGGATTTAATATAATAATGGTGAATTGAAATTGGATAATTGGATAACCCATACAATGTTGAATACATATAGAATAATTACCTTTATTACAGTTTAACCAAATGTTTTAACAATAGGCTACAGGAGATATTTGAAAGCACTAAACATGCATTGTAGGCTATTCAATTAAATTTGTGTCAGCGAAACCGTGAATGTTCTCTTTTACTTTACATAAAAATGAATGCAGAAAAGGCACACATTGCTTCATAGAAATTCACCAGAATGCAGGAAATTAAGTGTTTAATGCTCAA
>NC_137211.1:3033478-3035978 GCF_949987685.1 Ammodytes marinus | reverse complement strand
TTATAATCAGTCAATAAGTCATCATACATTTGAAAAGAAGACTCTAAAAATAGACATAAATAATCACACGGGTCGCCCACCTCTTCTTTTATTTGTAAAATTATTTGTAACTGACTGTGGTGACTCACACGTCACGTTAGTAAAATTTTCAATAGAAAAGTGTGTGTGTGTGTGGGTGTGTGCGTGAGTGTGTGTGAGTGTGTGAGAGAAAGCCTTTGTGTGTGTGTGTGTGTGTGTGTGTGTGTGTGTGTGTGTGTGTGTGTGTGTGTGTGTGTGTGTGTGTGTTTGTGCGTTTGTGTGTGTGTGTGTTTGTGCGTTTGTTTGTGTGTGTGTTTGTGTGTGTGTGTGTGTGTGTGCGTGTCTATCTGGCTTTGTGTATGTGCATGTGCGTGTGTGTGCGTGTGTTTGTATGTGCGTGTGTGTGTGTGTCTGAGTAATCTAACTTTCACTATTGTCACGCTCCAGGCATAAAGAGATTATAATACAGTCTTACATTTGAAAAGAAGACTCTAAAAATGGACATGAATTATTATACGGGTCGCCCACCTCTTCCTGCGACAACAATTATTTGTAACAGACTGTGGTGACTCACACGTCACGTTACTATAATTTTCAATAGAAAAGTGTGTGAGAAAGCCTGTGCGTGTGTGCGTGTGTGTGCGTGCGTGCGTGCGTGCGTCTGTCTGTCTGTCTGTCTGTCTGTCTGTCTGTCTGTCTGTCTGTCTGTCTGTCTGTCTGTCTGTCTGTCTGTCTGTCTGTCTGTCTGTCTGTCTGTCTGTCTGTGTGTGTGTGTGTGTGTGTGTGTGTGTGTGTGTGTGTGTGTGTGTGTGTGTGTGTGTGTGTGTGTGTGTGTGTGTGTGTGTGTTCAAGAGACTGACATTAACACTCAATAACTTGATTCTCTCAGGAAACTAGAATAAAGACCCCTCCCAAAGACCAGACATTAAAACAGAGGAAACACAATATAAGGGAAGGAGTCACCATTCAGAGTGCAAGGTCTCCACTGTTCTTCTATCATCAATTACTTAAAAAAGGCCAATGTGTCTCTAGACAGCAAACAATGGGGTATCGTTATTAAACTAGACTGGAAAAAACCCACTGGAAAATCCCTGCGTTCAAAATCTCATAGTCACACTCTTTCTTTTTCTATTCTACATATTCGACATACTTTTACTTGTTTATTTCCGCTGTGTGGCGTCGCTGTTGGCGTCTGTGTTTCGCTGCCCGGCGTCGGTGCTCCTCCGGCCGGTCCTGGCTCTGGGTGTGCCGATGGCGGCGGCGGATGCGTCGCGCCCTTTGTGCTTGGCGCCTCCGGCCTTGCCTCATGGGCTGGGCGTGGCCGGTCCGGTGGGCCCGAGTGGGCTGTACGGGCCGGGTTTTCGGCTGTGGTTGCTCCTCGTGGCAGCGGTGCATTTGGCTATTTCCCTATTCTATACTCTATTCTCTATCTATGGCCCCGGGACTAGTGCCGCACTGGGGCGTGCTCTCTGGGGGCGGGGTGCTGAGCGTTTCCCCGGGGGTTGTCTCCCTCTGTCTACCAAGCACTCTCCATGCTACTCGACTGACTCCGAGTTCTGTGCGGAATCAGCTGTCCTAGGAACGGATGCTCCCCGCCTGCTATTGCCTCACATCAGCACTGATTCACCGTCCATCAGGATAGAACTCTTTCTACTCGCTTGCTTGTTCAATCTTTAAATTCATTTTTGCTTTGCTCACTGGTTGCCTGTCTGTCCTCTTCCAGTTTTCCCTGGTCGTGACGAGACGGTGTGGATCTGGTCCCCCCTCCGGTAACATCTGAGAATGGAGCATCAACGCGGAAGATGTTGCAGTGGTTAAGGACGCCACCTGGAGACGTGGGATGTAATCCCGGCGATGGAAACCTTAGTTTTCCCTGGTGGATCTGAAGTCTTCCTGCATCCACACTATTCACACTTTACTTTAGTATTACCATGTAATCACCTGGTCAATGATCAAATTCCTTCGTAATTTTCTCTACTTATGACATCTATTGCAGTATGTCCGTCCTGGGAGAGGGATCCCTTACTCTGTCGACTCTCCCTGAGATTTCTTCAATTTTTTTTAATCCCGGTAAAGGGTTTTTACTGGGAGTTTTTTCTCAGCCGAGCTACGGGTGTAAGGGCAGGGTGTCATATTGTATCATATTGTATGGAATGTAAAGCCCACTGAGGCAAATGTGTTTGTGATTTTGGGCTATACAAATAAAACTGATTTGATTTGATTTGATTCATCATAACATTGCGCCTTGATCTTGCCTCTTGCTTTTATATCCGTCGCATCCCCGTTTGTTTTCATATGGAGGCTTCGTTGATGTGACGTCACTTCACGTGCGCACTGGATTGTGGGTCAGAATCGACCCAAATAGGATGCAGTTTTCAACACTAACAATCTTGGCCGCATGAAGTAGGACATCCGGGTACTTCTAACCATCCTAAATCTGGCCACAAGAATCGGGATATACTAAATCTTTTTTCTACATACT
>NC_137211.1:3013478-3028478 GCF_949987685.1 Ammodytes marinus | reverse complement strand
CAAGACACTTCACCCACCTTGCCTCTTGTGAATGTCGATAGTTGGCCTGCTATCGGTGTATGAATGTGTGTGTGTGAATGGGAACAGGTCTCCCTTGTAAAAGAATCTCCGGTCTCAATGGGATTTACCTGTATAAATAAAGGTTAAAAACAAATCATGTGACTTATATATATTTTTTTTTCTGTATTTGCAGATTGTAATGGCACTAATGGTGACCGTACACAGCACGCCGGTAACAAAACACCAACACCAACATGGATGTCCTGACGGATGCAGGGCTGTCCGCGCTAATGGGACAAACATGTTCCCGCATTTCCAGGTGTCCGACGAGCTCAAGGACTCTTCAGTTGCACCCTGGGAAATGATGTGAGTGTGTTTTCTTTCTTAAATCTGTTTTTAAAGGTGCTATACGAGGAACTTTTAGTTTGTGTTAAATTTCGCACACCCCCTTTGGACAAAAGCGGTAGTGTTTTTACTACGCCAGCTGTTGTTCCTGGGTGAGCGTATACCCATGACAAAGGCATTAAGAAAAACTATATAGAAATAGCATTCTTTGCACTGATGGTCTCGTTTGCTGTTACATGTCATTTATGATCATCAGAGGAAACATTTGACATTTATTTTAAAGTTCCTCTTACCACCTTTTACTAATGTTATAAGTTGTGATGTAGCCTATACATTTTTTTTTGGGCATTTTTATGCTTTATTGACAGTATGTAGAGACAGAGTTGAAATGGGGCAGAGAGGGGAGTGACATGCAGAGAACGACCGCGGGCTGGAATCGAACCCGGGTCCGCTGCTGGCCGAGGCCCATGGGGAGGGGGACGCCCTACCAACTGAGCTAAAGGCGCCCCATGATGTATACATTTGGAATGCAATTTACAATGTATAAATGCTGAAGTTTATTTTGAGCTTGACAGAGAATAGGGTTTGGTTGTTCTACGTATATATGTGCAGCGGGCTGTGAGACGAGAGCACAGGGGCCGTCTACAAAGGGAAACACCCAAGAGAAACATATTCAATATTCACTCCCTTCACTCTGATACAGTGCAGTGCAGTTATTAGTGGAGCTTAGAGGACGTCTGCTTTTAGTCAAAATCAGGTTGTAGCCCATTGTCTGTCTGTCTGTCTGTCTGTCTGTCTGTCTGTCTGTCTGTCTGTCTGTCTGTCTGTCTGTCTGCCTGTCTGTCTGTCTGCCTTATGACCATAGCAAAGATGCATCGTTTGAGTTTTATTAACGTGTTGCGGTGTATCGGTGTATGAATGTGTGTGATTGGGTGGATGTGTACAAAACAATGTAAAGTGCTTTGGGTCTGTGAAAAACCAGGGAAAAACACTCCCTGCGTTCCAAATCACATACTCTTTCTTGTTACTACACTACATACTAAAGTACAGAAGAGTTTAGGGGCCACAGACAGGAGAGAAAAAAAAAATCAGATAAGGAAGATTTGTTTTCATTATGTCGAGAAATGTCAAGAATAAAGACGAATACTCCAAAATGCTATTGGAGTTATTGTTACAATTGTGTATTTTCAGCATACTACAATTGACGTGCATGTATTGGGACATCCTAAATCTTTTTCTCGCATACTAAATAGTATATAGTATGGGGATTGGAACGCAGGGGCTGTACAAGTTGAGTCCATTTACCATTTCCTTTTCTTTTTTTTTTTTTTTCAGTGAGGACATTGAGGAGGACAGGGAGCCCCCTACCATCATGAAAGCTGTTTGCAAAGGCTGCTCTGTTGACAACATGATCGCCAAACCCATCTCCATCAAAGTCTCAGTCTACAAAAGGGTTCGCCGCGGCAATCTGTACCCCTACTGCAAGTGTCCCTACCAGCTACCCGTTGCTTGTACATGTGTCAAGGAAACTCCAAAAATGACAGCCACTCAATAGGACTACAGTTCTTTTTGTACCCAGCTGCGTTCCAAATCACATACTTTTTCTTTTTACTACACTACATACTAAAAGTACAGAAGAGTTTTAAGGCCACATGGAGAGAGAAAAAAAAATCAGATAAGGAAGATTTTTTTTTCATTATGTCGAGAAATGTCAAGAATAAAGCCGAATACTCCAAAATGCTATTGGAGTTAGTGGGGGCATTTATGTATTTTCAGCATACTACAATTGACAGTGCATGTATTGGGACATCCTAAATCTTTTTTTTTTTGGCATACTAAATAGTAGGGAAGTATGGGGATTGGAACGCAGGGGTAGAAGCATTTGTAGTAGTTCAATTCCAAGTAGTGAAAGTAGGGGAGATAATTCCTATAATAATGTGAGAACTAGTTTCAACATACGCTGTCTTTGGGAGCTTTTAGCAACTTTTTTTTTAAGAACCTATAGATTGTTACAATTGTTTTATTTTTGTATTTGCATCAGTCTTATAGTAAGACGTGTTTGCTACTTGATATTAGGTATATTTCGTATTTATTCATATTTAAGTACGAGAATATATATATAATAATTCTACACTAATTCCCTTTAAAACATATAATATATGTGATGTTTATTAATATACAGCCGCGGAAAAAATTAAGAGACCAGTCTGGATTTTTCTTAAATCTTTATCTCTACATTACTTATTGAAAAATGCTCTAAATGACAATATTTTTATTGTGAATTTGGTAGAAATGTTGTCAGTAGTTTGTATTTTAAAACCAAAATGTTCATTCTACTCAAACATATGCCTCTAAAGAGTCAAACGAAAGACACTGAACATTTGGACTGGTCTCTTCATTTTTTCCAGAGCTGTATTTTTGAAACTGTAATAGTTACAGTTGTGTATGTCAGTGACAGAATTTTTTTTTAAAGCTGCTCTGAGGAACATTCAGTTTGTGTTCATTCTAGCGCCCCCTTTGGTATAAAGCAGTAGTGTTTTTACTACGCCAGCTGTTGTTCCTGGGTGAGCGTATATACCCATGACAAAGGCATTAAGAAAAACTATATATATATTCCAAAAATAGATCCTTCTCTATTTGGCGTGGGGTTGAGACATTACACTTGAAATGAAGCCAATACTACTTTTAAACCGGAACTGACCTTTGAAAATAAATGCAAGCTATAGTCTTTCAACACTTTTCTGAGTCATATTTAAAGATAAAATGCCTAACTTCTGTCGAGGTTTTGTTTTTGTGTTTTTTTTATGGCAGAAATTTTAGTTTTTTTCAAGAACCTATAGATTGTTACAATTGTTTTATTTTTGTATTTGCATCAGTCTTATAGTAAGACGTGTTCGCTACTTGATATTAGGTATATTTCGCATTTATTCATATTTAAGTACGAGAATATATATATAATAATTCTACACTAATTCCCTTTAAAACATATAATATATGTGATGTTTATTAATATACAGCCGCGGAAAAAATTAAGAGACCAGTCTGGATTTTTCTTAAATCTTTATCTCTACATTACTTATTGAAAATGCCCTAAATGACAATATTTTTATTGTGAATTTGGTAGAAATGTTGTCAGTAGTTTGTATTTTAAAACCAAAATGTTCATTCTACTCAAACATATGCCTCTAAAGAGTCAAACGAGAGACACTGAACATTTGGAGTGGTCTCTTCATTTTTTCCAGAGCTGTATTTTTGAAACTGTAATAGTTACAGTTGTGTATGTCAGTGACAGAATTTTTTTTTAAAGGTGCTCTGAGGAACATTCAGTTTGTGTTCATTCTAGCGCCCCCCTTTGGTATAAAGCAGTAGTGTTTTACTACGCCAGCTGTTGTTCCTGGGTGAGCGTATATACCCATGACAAAGCCATTAAGAAAAAACTATATTAAAGTATCATTCTTTGCACTGATGGTCTCGTTTGTTGTTACATGTAATTTATGATCATCAGAGGAAAAAATGAGACTGTTTCAGAAATATTTAAAAGTTCCTCGTAGCGACTTTAACATGTTTTATTTTCATGTGACAAAATTTTCCTTGCTGTTATTCTGGCAGTGTCACAGACTTTTAGAAACATTATTTCAATTTGTTATAACAAATGTACTCATAGGCAGTGTTTGTACTATGTGATATGCAATATTTGCATTTGATAAAAAAAAATTGTTACATATATATCATTTAATCTCCATAATTACATGGTGGTCTCATTTGATGTTACATGTAATTTATGAACATCAGAGGAAAAAATGAAAAAATTAGACTGTTTCAGAAATATTTAAAAGTTCCACGTAGCGACTTTAAACCTGCAGTGTGTAGAATGTTGGGTTTTATTTCCTAGCAGATTTTGTAGAAAGTAATTATAATATCCATAAGTACATTTAATTTAGTGCATAATAGCTGAAAAACTGTTTTGAATTATTATTTTTTCCCTTAGAAAGGGTCTCATATATGTCCATATTTCTGCATATTTTGGTATTTTGGACCAAGGCCTAGTGCCGCCATCTTGAAAGTGTCATAGTTGGAATGTCATCATGTGCATTGTTTAAAATTCAGAATTGTTCTTGTCCTTGAAGGCCACTGTAGCTTCTGTTATTATTCGAAAGGGGTGGGGTTACCCAGGGAGCGTTGCATTCTAGAACTTTCTAGAACTTTCTTGATGATGTCATATTACACACTGCTCCTTTAACATGCTTAATTTACATGTGATGTTAAAAAATGTACTCAGGCATTGTTGATATGCAATATTTGCATTAAATTAAAATGTTTTTTTTTACATGTATCATGTAACCTCGATAACGATACACTACTTTCAGAATATTTCTGCGCAACACAAATGTGAAACACGATTTGACGTGCATTATGTACATCATGAAAATGTGATTATGAACCAGTTTACTGTATCCTTAATAAACTATTTTGAATTCAAGTATTATCTGAATGTGTTGGTCTTTTTTTAGCAATCACTAGAGGGTATATGTTGACACAGCGAGACCTAGAAATCTATTTGGATTTATTTCTGAGATTTGAGGTTGGTGCTTTTGAAGATGACAATACAAAAATGTAACATAAAAACTCATTGAGGTGGCGTGGTGGGTGGAGCGCGTACCATATTGTCTCCGGCCTTCGTTGCAGTGGTCGCGGGTTCGAATCCGACCCGTGGACCTTTACTGCAGGTCATCCCCCCTCTCTCTCTCTCTCTCTCTCTCTCTCTCTCTCTCTCTCTCTCTCTCTCTGTCTCCCCATTTCAACTCTGTACTGTCTAATAAAGCTTGAAAATGACAAAAAATAAAAAACTCATTGCGGGACCTGGTCAAGACAGGAGCACAATGATAAATAAATAAATAAATAATAATTGATGAGGTAAAAACAAATCTAAAATCTTAAAAATCAGAACCTATTATTATTATTGATGCTGCTACTTATTTTTTAAATATTTTTTACTCATTTTCTCTTATGGTTTCTTATCTGTACTTACTTCATCTTGTACTGTTGCTGCTCTGTGAATGTTGAGGAACCAAGCCTAAGAATTCTACTCTTGTGTTCTGTACAATAAGATGTAATAAAAGTGATTCTGATTCTGCCTAGGTTAAAATCAAGTCCCAAAATCTGTTATTAATTTAATTAATTAAAAAAACACCCTGGCTGGGACCTCCACCTTTCGTTTTGTGCTGGTTAGAATATCCTAACATAAATGATGCTTGAGATGCACCCTGCGTTCCAATCCCCACACTTCCCTTCTATTTAAAATGCCAGAAAAAGATTTAGGATGTCCCCAATACATGCACTGTCAATCGTAGTATGCTGAAAATACATAAATGCCCCACTAACTCCAATAGCATTTTGGAGTATTCGTCTTTATTCTTGACATTTCTCGACATAATGAAAAAAAAATCTTCTTTATCTGAATTTTTTTTTTCTCTCCTGTCTGTTGCCCTAAAACTCTTCTCTACTTTAGTATGTAGTGTAGGAAAAATGTATGTGATTTGGAACGCATGGAAAACAGGCCAACCCCTTATGATATCTCGAGTATAAATAAAGGTTAAATACATTAAATAAATAAATAATTCTCATGTAATTCCCAACAAAAATCCAACAGGTGGCGCCAAAAAAAAACAAAAAACAAAATCACCGAGTTGGAAATGCTTTTCACTTCCGGGGTCGACTTGCTCTTCCTTTCCTGTCGGCCATTTGTCTTATTGGTGAGTTTTGCGTCGAGCTCTCGTCTTAAAAACCTCTAAAAGTCCTATAATCTGCCCACATAGCCGCGATCTCTGTGTGATATGTGACAGTTAAAGTCTTTATGTGTGTGTAGATGCTTTTGGAGTGTTTTTTTAATGCAGGGAATATGTTGTAATTGTTGAAGTTATAGTCGCGAGTGAGCTGCCACATGCGGCCGGGATTCGCATGCTAGCTGATGTGCTAAAAGGCTAACTTTCCTATAACGGCTGCTTTCCATGTCATCATATAGAAATTTAAGAAAAATAACTTGTTTTAATTCTTCATAGTGACATTTTACCGCGTTTTAAGGAGCACGCGACTGTTACAAATACGGATTTGCATGCGCTTGCCACAGTATTACCGGTATTACGGTAGCTAGAAGAAAAAAATAGCCGCATTTCTAATTCAAATTTTTTGGCTTTATTTTTATTTATTTTCAGCTTTGTAAGCGAGACCCCACCCGCCTATCAACATGCAGAACGACGCTGGAGAATTCGTGGACTTGTACGTCCCCCGTAAATGGTAAGTGGTTTAAAATGGGTGTTTATATTTGTTTGGGACAGTGCATATTAAGGTAAAACATATACCAGGTTATATTGAAGTGCTCGTTCATATCTGGTGTCCCAAGACAGGTAACGGAGAAACACAAATTACATTTAAAAATACTAAGGCACACGTATATATATGGATTTATATTGGAAGATTTTCCTGTCGGGCTCAAGCTAACTAATCGCGCTGTGCTACTTGTCTTTACGGTTATGTGTATGCGACCGCTACCCTACTGTATACTTCTGGTGATGATAGCTAACTTATAATACATTTTTCGTCGCTTTATGACCTGTACAATGTGTATATTCGCATGTACACTTATGGTATGCTGACGGAAGTAGCAGTAACACATGCTAGTGATGGAGAGATTGTATGCCTTGTGTAAAGAGACTTTTATTTGAAAGGATATTTGTCATGTTCGTTTATAAATATTTTTTAGGGCCCCTTGAGGTTTGAGAAAGGATATTGAATTTGTCTTGAAAGTTGGAGTGAGTGTTTTAGTGGGTCCACCTGAACTGTCAATTTTCTGTATCCGTCTGCATTTTCACTGAAGGTGTTTTAGAAGTTACATTTGTGCTGCTTTAATGTCTCATGTTCGTTAAATAATTTATTTTCCAGGGCCCTTTGAGATTAAGAGGAGTTAAATTGTATTTGTTTGTTAGGGACAGTGCATATTAATGAACAGCTGTAAAAATGCCAGATTTTAACAAATGCTATTTTACATCTGTTGTCCATAGGCAGGTAGAGAAAGACAAATCACAAATAAAATATATAATATACAAACAACTTGTATCAATTGGTTGTGGCTTGCAAAATAGCCTGTCGATACCTTTTTGTAACAAGGTAAAATAAGGCAGCTTTAGATAGTGGGGTTTGCCATGATGCGCAGTTAAACGCCTTTTAATAAACAGAAATATTAAATGAATTTAAAATGTGTGTGTGTGTGTGTGTGTGTGTGTGTGTGTGTGTTTCAGCTCTGCTAGCAACAGAATCATCGGAGCCAAGGACCATGCCTCCATCCAGATGAACATTGCTGAGGTAGAAATAACAAACTTCACTTTTAAAGTTTGTAGATTGAGCCTCTGTTGGGTTGTTTTGATTTGAGATAAAATGTCATCCATTTGTATAGTAATTTGTACACATTTCATACGTAGAAAGCGAATAAAAGACCAAAATGTAACTTAAAAGGTAGCAGTAACAAAAATAAAATAAAATAAATAAAATCCATATAAAAGAATACATTTTACAACAAGTTAGTCAGTTATTCTGGAGAACACTTGTTTCCAAATTAGTGAATATATCCTCCCAACCCGCTCCCCGTGTGTGTGTTAAAGGGAAAAATCCAGTGTTAATATACAGCCTAGGCTCTGTAAATAAAACAAAAAAAGTGGGCCATTGTAGCTAGCAAGTAGGCTCTATTAATGGGTATGTTGCTGGGTTATGTAGGGCCCCATTTGTTTACAGAGCCTAGGCTGTGTATTAACATTACATTTTATTTCAGTGCACACACAGTACAGACAGGTAGCGGATCATGAGGAGATATTCACTGATTTTGACAACAAGAATACTAAAATAAATGTTTGTTTACATAAATATAGACACGCCATATTTGGGCATTGTGTCAATTTCTATGAGACAGTTTTCATCCTGGTCTCACACACACACACACACACACACACACACACACATTCTCTCTCTCACACACACACACACACATCACTGTCTGAATCCACTTTGCATAAAGCTGTTAAATAAACAGAGGGCTCAGTGTTATGTTGAAGATTTGCATTTGGTTGCAGCGACAGCAAACCATAATGTAACCATAACAGAGGCATGTGAAGCTAGATGTTTTCACTTAGCTAACAGGATGGAAACGCTAGTGGGATTGGAATATTTGTGGCAGACATGAATTGACACTTGTTTATTTGAAATATCTTCAGTTTATACTACTGCATATTGTAAATGATGGTCGCTCTTATTGCACATTTCAATCTATTTACTCATTTTATACCGTTTTGTGTTACCCCAACCCTCAGTTCTTTTAAATCGAGTCTGAAGACTTTTCTGTTTCCATTTTAACCTGTACTTTTTAATTTAATTTAAATGTTTTACTTTTCATTCGCTTTTAAATGTCTTCTAATGTGTTTTATGTATTTTAATCTTGCCCCTGTAAAGCACTTTGAGTGGCCTTGTGTTTGAATTGTGCTATAGAAATAAACTTGCCTTGCCTTGCCTTTTTGAAATATTTAGAAATTAATTATTGTATATATTTATTTCATCTTATCTTATTGTATTCTTTTGTTCTTACTGCACCGTGCGTCGGAGAGAAACAGGAACATATTGTGGAAATTCACGATAAAAACTGACTTTGATTTGTATAGACAGAAAGCTTGGCTGTCACTGTAATCGCTTAATGAGTTATGAGACCAAATGCAGTTAAAGGTGTAGTCAGTGATTTCTGGAGAATGCTTGTCAAAATCAGTGAATATCTCATGATCTGCTTGCTACCTGTAGTCTGGTCATTTGTTTTCAAGTCACTAAAGGATAAACGGATAGTGGTATGTGCCAAAAAGATATATGGACAAATATATAATCAAATCATACAAATTTCATATACAATTGCGGCAAAGAAGTTGCTAGAAAAGCTGGTATACCTTGTCAGATTTTGGCAAGTTTTCTTTTCCGTCAACAGTGAAACAGTAACTTTTCAAGAAGCATTCTCCTATACTGTGCACTAGTTGTTCCTCTGTTAATACGCTGTGTGTGTCTGTCTGTGTCCAGGTTGACAAGGTGACCGGTCGCTTCAACGGTCAGTTCAAGACCTACGCTATCTGTGGAGCCATCCGCAGAATGGTAAGGCTTTAGGCGCTAGGGTTTAGGTGTCTGTTGAATTGTCATTTTACTGCTGTAACACAATCACAAAAGACATATTTTTTGGTCGTTGTCAAAAAGACTCTTGTAAGAATTATTCTAATCTATAGAAATGGTAAATGGACTTGACTTATAAAGCGCTTTTTAGACAATTTTTCTCAGACCCAAAGCGCTTTACATTTCTTACCACATTCACTCACACACACACTCATACACTGATGGCAGTAGCTGCCATGCAAGGCACCTTCTGAAATGTGCAATGTGAAAGTCTGGTGATAACAGCTAAAAAAAAATGTAGGAAAAGTTCATATCGACCCAATATATCTTTGTCAGTAGGTTTGTTTCTAGGGTTTTTTTTTTGGGAATAACATTACGACAATATTATATTTTTAATTTGCGTATAGACAACTTGAGGTATCAACTCAGTATCTCACTAAAGACATGGTGTCTATTTAGAAATATAGCCCAAAAAATCCCATTCAGATTATATCTCTGTCGTTCAGCCCTAGTTGTTGAGCACTTAAAGACCTACTTCACCGGTTGGAACTAGAAGGTGTATTGAACTCGGAGATCCTATTTAGTGTAAATGTGCAACAAAAAAAAATCGGTTCATCTTAGCCTGAGAAAAGGCAGAAAGAGTGTTTTATGGTCTCACTGTCTAACCCTACAGTTTCCTTCTTGTGACATCACAGTAAGGGTCAGGATTAACAGGACAGCTGGGCCAAGGGAAGACTGAGGGAAGAAAAACCTGATTCATTATAATAGTGATTTTATAATGATAGAACGCCGGTTCCGTATGAGTGAAGTATTCCTTTAAGTGTGTACTGGAAACCTGACATTAAGATTGTCTTAACACTTTTTTCTGTCTTTATCTCTCTTCTCTCTTCAGGGCGAGTCTGATGACTCCATTCTGAGGCTCGCAAAGACCGACAGCATTGTTTCAAAGTAAGTTTAAGATCATTTAGTCCATTATTAGAGTTTACAAGACACATTAGAATCTGTCTTTTCACATATCCCGTTAAAGTTTTCCACTTCGAAGGGGGTCAGAGCACAGGGTCATACTCAGGGCCAAAATAACCTATTCTTAAAGGTGCTATGAGGAACTTTTAAATATTTCTGAAACTCTAATTTTTCCTCTGATCATAATTGACATGTAACAGCAAACGAGACCATCAGTGCAAAGAATGCTATTTTTATATAGTTCTTAATGCCTTTGTCATGGGTACGCTCACCCAGGAACAACAGCTGGGGAGTAAAGCACACTCACTCTCTCATACACACACACACATTCACAGACACACACACACGATAGCTGATATGTAAATATTTCGGCCCATCTTTCAGCTAGTGGTAGGAAACTCACTGGTGTCAATGATAACTTTGTGGCTTAGGAAACACATAGATGTCATAGCAATGGGCATATTTTTGTTCTGGAAATGCACAATTTGGGGTTTTTTTGTGCGATAAATAGGTCTACTCATACAACAGTCCATGGTTGTGTAGCCTAAAATAGTTTTGAAAAAAAATTCATCCGGACAAATTTTCAGCAAACATTCCCCCTCCATATCAGACCATCACAAACCCTATACAGTATTTATTCCCTGTGTTCCAAATCACATACTCTTTCTTTTTACTACACTACATACTAAAGTACAGAAGAGTTTTAGGGCCACAGACAGGAGAGAAAAAAATTAGATAGGGAAGATTTATTTTCATTATGTCAAGAATTGTCAAGAATAAAGACGAATACTCCAAAATGCTATTGGAGTCAGTGGGGCATTTATGTATTTTCAGCATACTACAATTGACCTGCATGTATTGGGACATGCTAAATCTTTTTCTGGCATACTAAATAGTATATAGTATGGGGATTGGAACGCAGGGATTATTTTATTTTTGTCAGTGTCAAAATGTCTTGTGTAAAAGAAGGTGCATTGATGGCTCTGTCTATTACTGTTGAGGCATATTTTAGTGAAGAGACCTTGGTTGCGTTCCGAATCGCATACTTTCTACTATATAGTATGTAGAAAAAAGATTTAGGGTGTCCCGATTCTTATGGCCAGATATAGGATGGTTAAAAGTACCCGGATGTCCTACTTCATGCGGCCAAGATTGTTAGTGTTGAAAAGTGCATCCTATTTGGGCGATTCTGACCCACAATCCATTGCGCACGTGAAGTGACGTCACATAGACGAAGCCTCCATATGAAAACAAACGGGGATGCGACGGATATAAAAGCAAGAGGCAAGATCAAGGCGCAATGTTATGATGAAATAAGAGAGTAAAGTATGTCCCAATAGTATGCCTACTGCATCCTAACTAGATTCTTTTTATCGTCGGATGTAGTATGTAGAATAGAAAAAAGAAAGAGTATGAGATTCGGAACGCAACCCTTGTGTCCCTCAAGCTGTGCAGTAGAAATCAATACATTTTTATTTGTATCGCACTTTTCATACATAGCAAAGAATAAAAACAACAGAGAAAAAGAAAAACAGCAAATATAATCAAGAGAAGAGAATTTTAAGAACCCAACCCTCCCAACCCCAGACATACACAGAGACATACACATACACACGCACACACACTCTCACATACACTAGCTATCACTAAAGAGACATACAAGAATCATTTTCACAACATAGGTTTCACATTGGGGGAAAAATAGGCTGTTTTAGATGATTGCAATGCTGCTGTTAACTGTATAAAAAATAAATAAAAACCCGCTGTTGATCATTTGAAAACTAATGTCGTTTCCTTTTTTGTTTTCCAGGAACTACTAAGACCAACGCGGGAGCTTCAGATTCTTTGTCAAATAAAATGTCAAAAAAAGAACCACTCTTTGTCATTGTATTCATTTGTTTTATAGATGTAAAACAGATTTTTCATCTCAAGATTCAAGATGGTTTTATTGTCATATGCACAACAGTTACAGGGCAGTCGCTGGCAATGCAATTCTTTAGTTTTGGGCTCCTCCAACAGTGCAATATAAAGAAAAGTAAAAGTTTTAAGGTGCATTGTGTAATATGACATCATCAAGAAAGTTCTACAAAGTTCTAGAATGCAGCGCTCCCTGGGTAACCCCACCCCTATTCGAATAATAACAGAAGCTACAGTGGCCTTCAAGGACAAGAACAATTCTAAATTTTAAACAATGCACCTGATGACATTCCAACTATGACACTTTCAAGATGGCGGCACTAGGCCTTGGTCCAAAATATGCAGAAATATGGACATATATGAGACCCTTTCTAAGGGAAAAATAAATAATTCCAAAAAAAATTTCAGCTATTATGCACTAAATTAAACGTACTTATGGATATTATAATTACTTTCTACAAAATCTGCTAGGAAATAAAACCCAAAATTCTACACACTGCAGGTTTAAATAGTAGATTGTATGGGGATTGGAACACAGGGATGGTGACTCCATCCTCTGTGTGTGTTTTGGCCTTATTCCAGCAGGGGGCAGCACAGGACCAGAAATGAAGTTCACTGTAAAAGCAGAAAGAGGTTGATGGTGGTCACACATTTAAAGATGGTGCATAAGCCTTCTTTCTGACAATTATAGAAACGTTATGAGTGAATGGTTGTACTCAGGTGTGTGTGTGTGTGTGTGTGTGTGTGCGTGTGTGTGTGTGTGTGTGTGTGTGTGCACCACCTGGCTGAAGCAGAAGTCATTGTGTGAATAACAAGGCGAGGTGAAGGGGTGGGGAGGTGACAGTGGTGATTTAGGCTTAAACAACAATGTGTGTGTGTGTGTGTGTGTGTCTGTCTGTGTGTGTGTGTGTGTGTGAGAGAGTGCGTAGTACACACTCTCTCACACACACACTCACTCGCCTGTGTGTGTGAGAGAGTGGGTACCTTTGTGTGTGTGTGTGTGTGTGCGTACCTGTGTGTGTGAGAGAGTGTGTACCTTTGTGTGTGTGTGTGTGCGCGTACCTGTGTGTGTGAGAGAGTGCGTACCTGTGTGTGTGTGAGAGAGTGGGTACCTTTGTGTGTGTGCGTACCTGTGTGTGTGAGAGAGTGCGTACCTTTGTGTGTGTGTGAGAGAGTGGGTATCTTTGTGTGTGTGTGTGTGACAGAGTGGGTATCGTGTGTGTGTGTGTGAGAGAGAGTGGGTATCTTTGTGTGTGTGTGTTTGTGTGTGTGTGAGAGCGGTTTCAGGGCATCTTTAACCCCTCACTGAGCTATTATCAGCTTCTGCTTTACTGCTCTCTTCCCACACATCCTCCCTTCTTTTCTCTCTCGTGTGTGTGTGTGTTTGAGGTTCCTCTCTCCCCCTCCCTCTCTCCCTTCCTCTCTCCCCCTCCCTATCTCTCTCTCCTTCCCCCTCCCCCTCTCTCTATCTCGCTCTCTCTCTCCCTCCCTCTCTCTCTCCCTCTCTCTCTCTCTCCCTCCCTCCCTCTCTCTCTCCCTCCTTCTCCCTCCCTCTCTCTTTCTATCTATTTCTCTCTCCCTCTCTCTCTTTCTATCTATCTATTTCTCTCTTTCTCTCTCCCTCCCTCTCTCTCTTTTCTCTCTCTCTCCCTCTCTCCGCCCCTTCTCTCCCTCCCTGCCCCTCTCCCTCCCTCTCTCTACATCTCCCTCCCTCCCTCCCTCCCTCCCTCTCCCCCTCTCTCTCTCTCTACATCTCCCTCTCCCTCCCTCCCTCTCTCCCTCCCTCCCCCTCTCTCTCTCCCTCTCTCTCTCCCTCCCCTCTCCCTCTCTCTCCCTCCCTCCCCCTCTCTCCCCCTCTCTCTCTCTTTCTCAGGTGAAATGACAGACTACTCTTAAGTTAGTGACTCTCTTGTTCTACCTTTTAATTGCGTCACTTACACACCACCTAACATCACTTCCCGTTTATGGACAAATTACACCCCGTTATTTTGACCCAACCCCCTGTGAGCGTGAGAAAATACTCTGTGTGTGTGTGTGTGTGTGTGTGTGTGTGTGTGTGTGTGTGTGTGTGTGTGTGTGTGTGTGTGTGTGAGAGAGAGAGAGAGAGAGAGCGAGCATGTGTGTGTGTGTGTGTGTGTGAGAGAGAGAGCGAGCATGTGTGTGTGTGTGTGTTTGTGAGAGAGAGAGAGCATGTGTGTGTGTGTGTTTGTGTGTGTGTGCGAGAGAGAGAGAGAGAGAGCATGTGTATGTGTGAGAGAGAGAGAGCGACCATGTGTGTGTGTGTGTGAGAGAGAGAGAGCATGTGTGTGTGAGAGAGAGAGACCAAGCGTTTGTGTGTATGCCCTTTGTCTTTATAGCAGGTTGGAAAATTAGTAAGGGCTGAAAAGTCTGAAATTGCCATTGAATTACATTTGACTCTGGCTTTCAACGCCCCTGTAAAAAGTGTGATTTTAACCGTAGGCGATTCATATGCATTTATAAATCCTGAGTCAAAAAGTGGTGTTAACAAGTTATTTAATGCCTTCCCTAGCCCCCTACCCTGACCCTTACCATTTATAGACAAATTACACCCCCTTAGTTTGACCC
>NC_137211.1:2988478-2993478 GCF_949987685.1 Ammodytes marinus | reverse complement strand
CTTATAAGAACCTAAATTCACCAAAGTGCTTTACATAAAATACATAAATTAAAATACAACAGCACACATTAAAAAACACTTACAGCAATGACACAAAACAATTCATTAAAACGTAAAAGCCTGTGAAAAAAGGTGAGAATAATAAATCTGGTGCTTATACACAGCCTAGACTCTGTAAACTGGATATGTAAACAAAGGAGGGCCCCCCGTAGCTAGCAACATACCAGTTTACAGAGCCTAGGCTGTGTATTATCACTGGATTGATTTTTCAGCACACACACACACACACACACACACACGCATACACACACACACTCGCACACACACACACACACACACACACACACACACACACACACACACACACACACACACACACACACACACACACAGTACAGACAGGTAGTGGATCAGGAGGAGATATTCACTGATTTTGACCAAAAGTGATTTTGACAACAAGCGTTCTCCAGAATCACTGACTCCACCTGTAAGTTACAGTTACAGTCATAACAGTAGGACAGTGTTTCATAGCCACAGAATACTTCACATACTTCTACATAAAGACAAGATTTCTTACACAAAAGTTTGTCCCTGAAGCCTTCCTGTGTGTGTGTGTGTGTGTGTGTGTGTGTGTGTGTGTGTGTGTGTGTGTGTGTGTGTGTGTGTGTGTGTGTGTGTGTGTGTGTGTGTGTGTGTGTGTGTGTGTGTGTGTGTGTGTGTGTGTGTGTGTGTGTGTGTGTGTGTGTGTGTGTGGCTACGTGGGTCAGCTTTATATTCCAACAGAGAGGAGGCTCCACTTGGGTTACCCCTTGTATTGTGTCTCTGATAATAGGTTTAAATCCACTCACACACTCATTCTCTGCAGTCTTCACACAGTATCATTTGACAGCATAGTTTAACTGTACTATATGAAAAGGGACCAGCTATTGTATGTATACGTATAGGTATAACCATATCAAGTTTCTTTTTTAAAGAAGGCAAGGCAAGGCAAGGCAAGGCAAGTTTATTTATATAGCACAATTCAGACACAAGGCCATTCAAAGTGCTTTACAGGGGCAAGATTAGAATACATAAAACACATTATAAAACATTGAAAAGCGAAGAAGTATTTTCTGCCTAGGTACTGGTGCAAATCTAATATCCTTCCACAAGATATGAATCTTTTACCACCTTTTAATTAGGTTAAAAACAGTTTTGTTTGCACTGGAAAGATATAGATCAAGGGGGGCGCCCTTAGCTCAGTTGGTAGGGCGTCCCCCCCATGGGCCTCGGCCAGCAGCGGACCCGGGTTCGATTCCAGCCCACGGTCGTTCTCTGCATGTCACTCCCCTCTCTGCCCCATTTCAACTCTGTCTCTACACTATCAATAAAAGCATTAAAAAAAAAATGCCAAAAAAAAAATATCTTAAAAATATAGATCGTAGGGAGTGCAAAGAAATATTATATAATTCACTATTTCAATACATCTAGATCATTAGTACCGTCACTAATGATCTACCTCGCCTTATTAGCCGAGGTCAGCAGACACACTGACTGTTTTGAATACTTTTGCAGATGTGTTTAGACTACTAGAGAAGAAATGTACAAGGCCATATCACTATCTGCATTGTCACAGGCAGAGAGGAAAATAGAGACCTAAAATGATCTGTGTATTAGAATGAATCTTCTTAAAAAAAAGAAAAAAAAAATGTTCTAACTGTAGTAGCTGTGTATCTGAATCTTATGGCAGTGGGGGCGGGACCCGATAAACCTTTGTCTTCTCCTGCTTCCCTTCGGACGATAACACAAAGTAATATGTATGAATATGCAATGAGAAAATTATGTATTGTGTGTAATTGTCCGGAAGAATAATAATAAAGATAAATAAAGATTATACGTCTCTTTTCTTAACTTTTCAATTTAACCATAAAACAGCCATAGTATGTTGGATAACATTTTCCCCAGCATGGTTTGAAAAAGTGCAATAGTGAAACAAAATGTAGTTAAAGGCCTACTTCATCGGTGGGAATATGAAGGTGTATTGAACTCTGAGATCCTATGAAGTATAAATGTGCAAAAAAAATTGAAATTGGTTCATCCTAGCCTGAGAAAAGGCAGAAAGAGTGTTTTATGGTCTCACTGTCTAACCCTACATTTTTCTTACTGTGACATCACACATGGTAAAATGTAGGGTTAGGATTAACAGGACAGCTGGGCCAAGGGAAGACTGAGGGAAGACTGAGGGAAGAAAAACCCCATTCATTATATTATAATAGCGATTTTATAATGATAGAACGCCGGTTCCGTATGGGTGAAGTATTCCTTTAATGATCATCAGAGGAAAAATTTGACTGTTTCAGAAATATTTAAAAGTTCCTGGTAGCACCTTTAAAGTAGAGGTAGAAATGTCCATTTAAAGTGCCCTCTTTGGTTTCCTAAAGCTCTTTCATTCTAAAGCTAATCCCGTGTGGTTGTGTTCAGCATTTGACCCCAAAGCACAAAGCACGGCTGGCTGTGTTAGCTTAGCATAAACTAAACAAGCGCTAACGCGAACAAAAGACCGTGAGAGGAGATGTTATCATGAAAGGTCAAAGAGGTCAGGGGTCATCTGACTCTTTCAACACACACACACACACACACACACACACACACACACATACACACACACACACCACACACACACACACACGCACACACACACATTCATGCATGCACACAGACACACACACACACGCACGCACACACGCACACACACACACACACATTCATGCATGCACACACACACACACACACACACACACACACACACACACACACACACACACACACAGTTTGTAAACGCTGCCATACTGAGAAATACAGAGAGAGTTTTGTGGAGCTGATAGGCTTAATTAACTTTGTGTCAACTCGTTTTTCGCGATGGCTTCAGTGTAACCAACATTCCTTTATATGAAAAAGTTACTCACTATAGCTTTAAATGCTCATCCCTTGTCTCTCTTCCTCCTCAATGGCCAATACTGTGACATCTGTAGACTTGATCAACTTTTTATATATGAAAAAGTTACGCACTTTTACATCAACTATGTAAAAAAAATTCTTCTATCCTCTTAGGGTTACGCAGTATATCTTTAAATGCTCATCCATTGTCTGTCACTCTTTCTCTCCCCCAGGGTCAGTACTGTGACATCTGTAGTCAAGGGGAGATTTATTTAAATATGGAAAAGTAAAATATTAAATGCTTATTTCTTGTCTCTCTTTCTTTTCAGGGTTACGCAATGTGGCTTTAAATGCTCAACTAAATAACAAACTTCTCTCTTTTTCTCTCCCTCAGGGTCAGTACCGTGACATCTGTAGACTTAATCAACTTTTTATATATGAAAAAGTTACTCACTATATCTTTAACTATGTAACTATGTAAAAAATTTCTCTCTTTCCTCTTAGGGTCACGCACTATATCTTTAAATGCTCATCCCTTGTCTGTCTCTCTCTTTCTCTCCCTCAGGGTCAGTACTGTGATATCTGCAGCCAGGGGGAGAGTGACCGCGCCCATCCCATCACCAACGCAGTAGACGGCACGGAGAGGTGGTGGCAGAGCCCGCCGCTGTCCCGCAGTCTAGAGTACAACCAGGTCAACGTCACCCTGGACCTCGGACAGGTAGGAACACAGACAGACAGAGAGACAGGCAGACAGGGAGACAGGGAGGGAGGGAGGCAGACAGACAGACAGACAGACAGACAGACAGGCAGACAGACAGACAGACAGACAGACAGACAGACAGACAGACAGACAGACGGGCGGACGGATGGACAGACAGGGAGACAGACAGACAGGGATGGACAGAGAGAGAGAGAGAGAGAGGCACACAGACAGACAGACAGACAGACAGACAGGGAGGCAGACAGACGGACGGAAAGACAGACAGACAGACGGACGGACAGACAGACAGACAGACAGACGGACAGACAGACAGACAGACAGGGAGGCAGGGAGACAGACAGACATACACAGACACACAGACACACACACTCATAAACGAACGCACAGACAGACCGACAGACAGACAGACACACAGACACACAGACAGACAGACACGCACGCACGCATGCAGACAGACAGAAAGACAGACAGACAGAAAAACAGACAGACAGACAGACAGACACACACACAGACACACACACACACACACACACACACACACATACAGACACACACAGACAGACAGACACACAGACAGGCAGACGGACGGACGGACGGACAGACGGACAGACAGACAGACAGACAGACAGAGACACACACACACACACACACACACACACACACACACACACACACACACACACAGACACACACACTCATAAACGTACGCATTGTATATTGTGGATGTATTGTTGTTTTTGCTTTGCATTTGTTTGACTCGACATCATTGTAAATGAGGATCAGCCCTCAACTGATCTCTCCAATACATCTAATACATAACACTATCATAGCGTTTGGCCAGTGTATTGAAGTCTTAAAGGTGCAGTGTGTAATATGACATCATCAAGAAAGTTCTACAAAGTTCTAGAATGCAACACTCCCTGGGTAACCCCACCCCTTTTGAATAATAACAGAAACTACAGTGGCCTTCAAGGACAAGAACAATTCTAAATTTTAAACAATGCACCTGATGACATTCCAACTATGACACTTTCAACATGGCGGCACTAGACCTTGGTCCAAAATATGCAGAAATATGGACATATATGAGACCCTTTCTCAGGGAAAAAATAATAATTAAAAAAAAAATGTTCAGCTATTATGCACTAAATTAAATGTACTTATGGATATTATAATTACTTCCTACAAAATCTTCTAGGAAATAAAACCCAAAATTCTACACACTGCAGGTTTAATGGCTATTACGGTTATAAAAATCCTTCCTCGTGAAGTAACTAGTCTACAAGGTCTTAAAGAACCTCGCCATGTTTCCGTTCTAGTATTTTTAAATGTGTTCTAAAAGGACTAGTGGATGAAACATATT
>NC_137211.1:2948478-2973478 GCF_949987685.1 Ammodytes marinus | reverse complement strand
GGAGGCGGGGAATCGAACCTCCGACCCTGCACTCCAGAGGCGACCTCCTTACCCACTTCGCCACTGTCACCCAGTCAAGATATATCGACAAATGTTTCATCAGTGCTTATAGGCCTACTATACATACTGTCAGGAAGTATACAATATTGTATAAAACCGGTGGCTTAAATCAAGCGATCTGATTGGTTCCTAACTGTTGTATAATGGGCGTATACAACTGCTATGACGTCCAATCAGTTTGCAGAGTTCCATATCTCTTCATATCTTTTGTGTGCAAAAAATTAAGTAACTATTAACTTCAGTTATCAGATAAATGGAGTAAAAAGTAGAATATGTTTTATTAAGTGTCAAATAGCATTAAAAGAAAAATATTAGGGGGCGCCCTTAGCTCAGTTGGTAGGGCGTCCCCCCCCATGGGCCTCGGCCAGCAGCGGACCCAGGTTCGATTCCAGCCCGCGGTCGTTCTCTGCATGTCACTCCCCTCTCTGCCCCATTTCAACTATGTCTCTACACTATCAATAAAGCATAGAAATGCCAAAAAATAATCTTTAAAAAAAAATATTCAAGGAAAGAAAAACTTAAATACAGTACTTGAGTGCTTTTACAACTCTGCAAGTAGCATCCACGTCCATACTGTATATTCCTTTACTTTTTTGTTGTGGCTATTTTTGAACCTCCAATTATTAAATCCCACATTCACGCTGTTCAAAATACTCCTACACTGATATACAATCATATGAAAAGGTTTGGGAACCCCTCTCAGCCGGCATTATAATTGACTCTGCTTTCACAAAAAAAAAGATAAAAGTGGTATGTCTTTAATTTACCAGGAACAGCTAAGTACTGGGATGTTTTCCAAACAAAGATTTTTTGAAAAGCAGTATTTGGTTGTATGAAATTAAATAAAATGTGAAAAACTGGCTGTGCAAAAATATAGGAACCCTTGTGGTTTTGTTGATTTTAATGCCTGTAACAGCATGTAAAACTGATGACTTTAAACACAAAGTTGGTTGGATTATGTTGTTAAGCCTTGAACCTCATAGAAATGTCTGTTTAATCATGAGAAAAGGTATTTTAGGTGCCTAAATGCAAGTTGCACTGATAGAGACTAGTCCTGTAGAAGTAGTGTCATGTCTTTATAAGGACATGTGATAGTTACGTGGACCAGTACCGCAAAGAAGGATTCAGGCGCAGCAAACGAAAATGTACTTTTCCGGCATTCTCTGTTTAGTGTTCGAAGGAGGGTTTAGTTCTTCAAGGTCGGTGTGACCTGTTGGCACATTCTCAGAAGGCAAAATAAGACCAATGTTACTCACACACACACACACACACACACACACACACACACACACACACACACACAAGCTCCATGCACGCGCACACACACACACATACACACACACACACACACACACACACACACACACACACACACACACACACACACACATGAAAACACATTTTACTCCGATTGAGATACAGATACAGTTTCAACTTTAAGATCCCGTCTTGGTCAGGTCATAGGGTATATGTCTAGTTGCAGTGTGTGTGTGTGTGTGTGTGTGTCTGTCTGTCTGTCTGTCTGTCTGTCTGTCTGTCTGTCTGTCTGTCTGTCTGTCTGTCTGTCTGTCTGTCTGTCTGTCTGTCTGTCTGTCTGTGAGAGACATTAAGGAGTGTGTGTAGTTTCCTCTCTGGATAACACACAGACAGAAAAACACTTTCTGTGCCAGGAGGACACCATCTTCCAGCTCTGCCAAGTGTGTGTGTGTGTTTGTGTGTGTGTGTGTGTGTGGTGTGTGTGTGTGTGTGTGTGTGCCAAGTTGCACTAAGAATAGACGGATGCTAATGTCGCGCGCTATCACACAATGAGCTCATTTAGTTTGATAGGAAGACTGCAGTCAGAACGGACATTTTTTTTAGATTATTTTTTGGCATTTTCAAGCTTTATTAGACAGTGCAGAGTTGAAATGGGGAGACAGACAGAGAGAGAGAGAGAGAGAGAGAGAGAGAGAGAGAGAGAGACGGGGATGACCTGCAGTAAAGGTCCACGGGTCGGATTTGAACCCGCGACCACTGCAACGAAGGCCGGAGCCGATATGGTACGCGTTCTATCCACTACACCACCGGAGCGCCCCAAAATCCTCAGATGACTTGTAACTGTGAGACACTTTAAAGGTGGAGTCAGTGATTCTGGAGAACGCTTGTTGTCAAAATCACTTTTTTTTTTGTCAAAATCAGTGAATATCTCCTCATGATCTGCTACCTGTCCGTACTGTGAGTGTGATGGAAAAAATTGGGTGTTAATACACAGCCTAGGCTCTGTAAACGGGCATGTTGTTAGCTATGCGGGCCCCCCTTTGTTTACATATATTTGTTTACATGCCAGTTTTTTAACCTGAAATTTGAGATAATAATTCAAGGTTTGAAAAAAACTATTTCCAAGAACATAAATGTAATTTTTGATAATCTTCCGTGTCGAATATTCGTGTGTGTGTGTGTGTGTGTGTGTGTGTGTGTGTGTGTGTGTGTGTGTGTGTGTGTGTGTGTCTGTGTCTGTGTCTGTGTGTGTGTGTGTGAGTGAGTGAGTGAGTGAGAGTGTGTGTGAGTGTGTGAGAGTGAGTGTGTGTGTGTGTGAGTGAGTGAGTGAGTGAGTGAGTGAGTGTGTGAGAGTGAGTGAGTGAGTGAGTGAGTGTCTGTGTCTGTGTGTGTCTGTGTCTTTGTGTGTGTGTGTAAGGGTTGGGGTTAGGCATTTAGTTTTGATGGTTAGGGTTAGGGTAAGAGCCCATAGGTAAAAATGAATGTCCCTCACGCAACAAGAGTTCTTAGTAGGAGGGAGGGAGGGGGAGCGGGAGGGAGGGAGGAAGGGAGGGAGGGAGGGAGGGGGAGCGGGAGGGAGGGAGGGGGAGCGGGAGGGGGAGCGGGAGGGAGGGAGGGAGGGGGAGCGGGAGGGGGAGCGGGTAGGGACAAAAGGAGCGGTTTGCCCTTCTTAATGTGACCGCAAATATTGGTTTTGGCAGGTCAACTCCAAGACAGTGTTTGAGTATCAACGCTGGTGAAAGAAAGGAAAGAGGAGAGAGGAAAGAGGGGAGAGGAAAGAGGGCAGACAGAGGGGAAGAAGGAGTTTGTTAAGGTCATGTTGATTTACTTTACACTTTTCGGTTTGCCTATCATGATTCAAACAAATCCACATACAGCTCTGGAAAAGAAATGAAGAGACCACTCCAAATGTTCAGTGTCTCTTATTTTACTATCTATAGGCATATGTTTGAGTAGAATGAACATTTTGGTTTTATTCTATAAACTACTGACAACATTTCTACCAAATTCACAATAAAAATATTGTCATTAAAGAGCATTTTCCATTAAGTAATCTAGAGATGAATATTGAAGAAAAATCCAGACTGGTCTCTTCATTTTTTCCGCGGCTGTATATCTCAGTGCCAATGACTAGGCAAGTCACTGCTTTACCAGGGGCATAGAAATATATATATTTTTAAAAGACATAATAATTTTGTTTTTTGCATTTTTAAGTGTGCATTTTAAGAAAGCAAACCGGTCGACAAATTGTTGAAAATTTTTAAAAAAATAGTGTTTCTAAAAGACAATAAGAACAAACAAATACATTTGTTGAACTTAAAGGAATACTTCACCCATACGGAACCGGCGTTCTATCATTATAAAATCACTATTATAATATAATGAATGAGGTTTTTCTTCCCTCAGTCTTCCCTCAGTCTTCCCTTGGCCCAGCTGTCCTGTTAATCCTAACCCTTACTGTGATGTCACAAGAAGGAAACTGTAGGGTTAGAGACAGTGAGACCATAAAACACTCTTTCTGCCTTTTCTCAGGCTAGGATGATCCGATTTCTATTTTTTTTGCACATTTATACTAAATAGGATCTCCCAGTTCAATACACCTTCATATTCTAACCGGTGAAGTAGGTCTTTAAGGCTCCTTCTCTATGGTTAGGGTATACATTATAACCCTAACCCATTCATAGCACATTTGATAGCCATGTTTTCCTTCATTTTTCAATGAGGGAAGGGTTTATGTGTGTTGAAACTACATACTAACCCTCTACTGATTATTTGCTTGTAACAAACAGATCGACCCTCACCCAACACACACACCCAACACACACACACACACACACACACACACACACACACGCACACACACACACACACACACACACACACACACACACACACTCACACACACACACACACACACACACACACCCTTTCGGCTTCCATTCACCGTTTTATGACTTAACTATGGGAAAAAACACTGCCATCTGTTTGCTGTCCTCCCATTCATCTTCTACTCTTCTATTAACTCCACACACACACACACACACACACACACACACACACACACACACACACACACACACACACACACACACACACACACACTCCACTCCTTTGTTTGCTTGAGGAGGAAAACATTCCTGCAGCTTCACAACTGGCTTTAGATGCATTAAAGCTACAGTGAGTAACCTTTATACATATAAATTAATGTCTGTTACATTCAAGCCATCGCCGAAAAACAAGTCATCACAAAGTTGATTAAGCCTATCAGCTCCACAAAACTCTCTCTGTATTTCTCAGTATGGCAGCGTTTACAAACTGGTGTCCCCCCCCCACCCCCCTGACACTGGTGCAGGAGCTCAGAAAAATCCCAAGAAGAAGAGCCCAAGAAATGTTTCAGTTGTTGATTCTACTGCTAAGAAAAAACCTGGACGTACAGCAGAAGGTATAAAATCCATGCGCCATCACTGAAGGCTTTACCTCAGTTATAAGTGACTGTGTGTGTGAGATTGTGTGTGTGTCTGTGCGAGAGAGAGGGTGAGTGAGTGTGTGTGTGTGTGTGTGTGTGTGTGTGTGTGTGTGTGTGTGTGTGTGTGTCTTAACGAAGCTTAGTCAGAGTTCAGAGACTGTGACTGACCACGACGCGCTCCAAGGGGCAAAGTCCAAATTAAAACCTCATCACACTGGGAAACTGTGTGTGTGTGTGTGTGTGTGTGTGTGTGTGTGTGTGTGTGTGTGTGTGTGTGTGTGTGTGTGTGTGTGTGTGTGTGTGTGTGTGTGTGTGTGTGTGTGTGTGTGTGTGTGTGTGTGTGTGTGTGTGTGTGTGTGTCTGATTAATGAGTCATCATCAGCTGTTGCCAGGGAACGAACTGTTGTTGACCCTGTGAACCACCATAGGATACATACACACACACACACACACACACACACACACACACACACACACACACACACACACACACACACACACACACACACACACTCACACTCACACACACACTCACACACCACCTTTTTTTTGTTGCAAACAGTAAAAACATGAGTTGCTGGCACCAGCATTCTGCATACAATCACCTTATTATCAAAATAGATTAATAAAATTAGCTGAGATAACGTCTGTAGCAACTTCAAACTATTTCCTAATTCAGTTTATAAGGCTTAGTGGATAAGAGGAAATGAATTGAGAGCTTCAAGCTACTCTGACATTATTGGATGCTACAAGGAGCAGTGTGAGTGCAGGCCAGTGGGGGAGGAGGGACAATCACCCTTTTTATATATACTACTACTGTAGGAAAAAACATTAATCTGGGCTGCTCCGGTGGTGTAGTGGATAGAGCGTGTACCATATCGGCTCCGGCCTTCGTTGCAGTGGTCGCGGGTTCAAATCCGACCCGTGGACCTTTACTGCAGGTCATCCCCCCTCTCTCTCTCTCTCTCTCTCTCTCTCTCTGTCTCCCCATTTCAACTCTGTACTGTCTAATAAAGCTTGAAAAGTGCATAAATAAATAAAAATACATACAAATATACAATAATTATATATCTACATGAGTACATTCACATACAATCACACTAAAGCACGGTTTGGATCATCTGGTCCTAGTGTGACTGAGTGAGCCCTTAGTGAGTGAGTGAGCCCTTAGTGAGTGAGTGAGCCCTTAGTGAGTGAGTGAGCCCTTAGTGAGTGAGTGAGCCCTTAGTGAGTGAGTGAGTCCTTAGTGAGTGAGTGAGCCCTTAGTGAGTGAGTGAGCCCTTAGTGAGTGAGTGAGTCCTTAGTGAGTGAGTGAGTGAGCCCTTAGTGAGTGAGTGAGCCCTTAGTGAGTGAGTGAGTCCTTAGTGACTGAGTGAGTGAGCCCTTAGTGACTGAGCCCTTAGTGACTGAGTGAGTGAGCCCTTAGTGACTGAGTGAGTGAGCCCTTAGTGACTGAGTGAGTGAGCCCTTAGTGAGTGAGTGAGCCCTTAGTGAGTGAGCCCTTAGTGACTGAGTGAGTGAGCCCTTAGTGAGTGAGTGAGCCCTTAGTGAGTGAGTGAGCCCTTAGTGAGTGAGTGAGCCCTTAGTGACTGAGTGAGTGAGCCCTTAGTGAGTGAGTGAGCCCTTAGTGACTGAGTGAGCCCTTAGTGAGTGAGCCCTTAGTGAGTGAGTGAGTCCTTAGTGAGTGAGTGAGCCCTTAGTGACTGAGTGAGCCCTTAGTGAGTGAGTGAGTCCTTAGTGAGTGAGTGAGTGAGTGAGTCCTTAGTGACTGAGTGAGCCCTTAGTGAGTGAGTGAGCCCTTAGTGAGTGAGTGAGTCCTTAGTGAGTGAGTGAGCCCTTAGTGAGTGAGTGAGCCCTTAGTGAGTGAGTGAGCCCTTAGTGAGTGAGTGAGCCCTTAGTGACTGAGTGAGCCCTTAGTGAGTGAGTGAGCCCTTAGTTAGTGAGTGAGTGAGTGAGTCCTTAGTGACTGAGTGAGTCCTTAGTGAGTGAGTGAGTGAGCCCTTAGTGACTGAGTGAGTCCTTAGTGAGTGAGTGAGTGAGCCCTTAATGACTGAGTGAGCCCTTAATGACTGAGTGAGCCCTTAGTGAGTGAGTGAGTCCTTAGTGACTGAGTGAGTCCTTAGTGAGTGAGTGAGTCCTTAGTGACTGAGTGAGTCCTTAGTGAGTGAGTGAGTGAGCCCTTAGTGACTGAGTGAGCCCTTAGTGAGTGAGTGAGCCCTTAGTGAGTGACTGAGTGAGTCCTTAGTGAGTGAGTGAGTCCTTAGTGACTGAGTGAGTCCTTAGTGAGTGAGTGAGTGAGCCCTTAGTGACTGAGTGAGTCCTTAGTGAGTGAGTGAGTGAGCCCTTAATGACTGAGTGAGCCCTTAATGACTGAGTGAGCCCTTAGTGAGTGAGTGAGCCCTTTGTGACTGAGTGAGTCCTTAGTGAGTGAGTGAGTGAGCCCTTAATGACTGAGTGAGCCCTTAGTGAGTGAGCCCTTAGTGAGTGAGTGAGTCCTTAGTGAGTGAGTGAGCCCTTAGTGACTGAGTGAGCCCTTAGTGAGTGAGCCCTTAGTGAGTGAGTGAGTCCTTAGTGAGTGAGTGAGCCCTTAGTGAGTGAGTGAGCCCTCAGTGAGTGAGTGAGTCCTTAGTGAGTGAGTGAGCCCTCAGTGAGTGAGTGAGCCCTTAGTGAGTGAGTGAGCCCTTAGTGAGTGAGTGAGCCCTTAGTGAGTGAGTGAGTGAGTCCTTAGTGAGTGAGCCCTTAGTGAGTGAGTGAGTGAGTCCTTAGTGAGTGAGCCCTTAGTGAGTGAGTGAGTGAGTCCTTAGTGAGTGAGCCCTTAGTGAGTGAGTGAGTGAGTGAGTCCTTAGTGAGTGAGTGAGTGAGTCCTTAGTGAGTGAGCCCTTAGTGAGTGAGTGAGTGAGTCCTTAGTGAGTGAGTGAGTGAGTCCTTAGTGAGTGAGCCCTTAGTGAGTGAGTGAGTCCTTAGTGAGTGAGCCCTTAGTGAGTGAGTGAGTCCTTAGTGAGTGAGCCCTTAGTGAGTGAGTGAGTGAGTCCTTAGTGAGTGAGTGAGCCCTTAGTGAGTGAGTGAGTCCTTAGTGAGTGAGTGAGTGAGTCCTTAGTGAGTGAGTGAGCCCTTAGTGAGTGAGTGAGTGAGTCCTTAGTGAGTGAGCCCTTAGTGAGTGAGTGAGCCCTTAGTGAGTGAGTGAGCCCTTAGTGAGTGAGTGAGCCCTTAGTGACTGAGTGAGCCCTTAGTGAGTGAGTGAGCCCTTAGTGAGTGAGTGAGCCCTTAGTGAGTGAGTGAGTCCTTAGTGAGTGAGTGAGCCCTTAGTGAGTGAGTGAGCCCTTAGTGAGTGAGTGAGTGAGCCCTTAGTGAGTGACTGAGTGAGCCCTTAGTGAGTGAGTGAGCCCTTAGTGAGTGAGTGAGTGAGCCCTTAGTGACTGAGTTAGCCCTTAGTGAGTGAGTGAGCCCTTAGTGAGTGAGTGAGCCCTTAGTGACTGAGTGAGCCCTTAGTGGCTGAGAGGAAAGGGACTGAGAGCTCCAAGCTGCTGTGACGGTCCTATTGAAGCAGACAGCTGGTGAGCCTCACAACCATTAACATCCACTGTGACACATTCTGGGAATATTTGACCTGTAAGGAACATTTCTGTGTGTGTGTGTGTGTGTGTGTGTGTGTGTGTGTGTGTGTGTGTGTGTGTGTGTGAGTGTGCCGACCTATCCAACAGGGAACCTAAGATCGTAACACATCCACTAACAGTGGACTCCAAAACTAACAGGGGACATTTTTCAAGTCCCCTCTTGGACATGCTTTAAATCATCTTAAAAACATGTATTATACCTTCTGGTACATTTTCATAACTTTTGCTAACAGGGGACTTGGAAGTGTGTGAGTGTTAATTTCATATCTGGGACAGCCTCTGCCTGCCCTGGCCTGGCCCATTCACACACGTCGTTTAAACACTCCTCTATTGTCTGAGCCCCAGGGAGTCGTTCAGGCTGTGAAGAGCTGTTGACAGGCTACTTACTGAAGACACCAGTCTCTTGAAAATAGATTTGTATTTTGTTTTTGAAACTAAATATATATGTTGAGTTGAAGTGTTAATAAAAGTTTTAAAAAGGACAAAAGATAGATATAAACAAACATGGGAAAAAAGATCAGCAGTAAGATCCTTTATTTTCTTGCCAATGTGATTCTCTGTCTACTCTCCACTGTCAGACTACTCATGTGTGGCAGATTAAAAGATAAAGGTATGTTCTTTGTATTTTAATTCATTGCAAAAAACAAATTGATCATCAGACTATTATTTATTATCAGAACATTTTATAGGTCAAGACCTTTAGAATAGTCCAGTCCCTCAAAATTCCCTTTACTACTAATCTTTATAAGAAGAGGTTCTCAATCAATTTGACAGTGTACTTGTGTCTTCAATCTATATTTATTTTGTTTATTTCACAATCACAGAGAAAGGTCCACACTTCCACTGTATCTAATGACTGGAGTCCACTGTTGGTTGGCATGGTGCGACTTTCACACTCCATTGTGGATGAATTTAAAAGGAATAAACCAAACTGGATTATTTCTTTATTTTCAAAATTCCCTTTATTAATCTTTATAAGAAGAGGTTTTCAATCAATTTGACAGTGTACTTGTGTCTTCAATCTATATTTATTTTGTTTATTTCACAATCACAGAGAAAGGTCCACACTTCCACTGTATCTAATGACTGGAGTCCACTCTTGGTTGGGATGGTGCGACATTCACACTCCATCATGGATGAATTTAAAAGGAATAAGCCAAACTGGATAATTCTTAAGGGGAAATAATAATGTCAATGTGGTCTAAAATGTCTTATGGGTGTCATACTAATTGACCCTACCTGCAGTACTACATTCTCCAAATGTAACGGAGAGTTAAGGAGATTGTCTCTGGACCATCTCAGACCCTGTTTCCACCTGGCATTAATATGTGGTTTTTAGGATCCGATCGCGCTAACTACAGGTGGAAACACGCTCAATGCGCATTGAATGCGCATTGAGATTATCCACATTCGGAGGTGGTTTGAGACCACATATCCACATACCCATTAACAGTGGAAACACGTATGCGTATCTCATACACATTAGGCCCCGCCCACTCAACTGCGGCGAGTGACTGGGCGGAAAGGCGTACTCATTCACGCGACAATTCACGTCATAAAAGCGCACCGTTGCAGGTAAATAATAAAGTCTATGTGTGGAACAACTGTGGTCAAGCCAGCGGTCTCTTGTTTTTGCATGGTCAAACCAGCCGCTTCTTTATTTATTCCCCCCGTGTTGTTGTGAGCACAGAGACGGCTCGGTGCAACTGTTAGAGACAGTGAGCGAACAGCTCTGGCTGCGGCAGCTTCGTGACATCGTAGCAGTGGGACACAGTGTAGCCAACTGATTCATTTAATGACGAGGAAAAACACCACACAATAAACAGTGCCGCGCTCACATTTTCGCCAAAACACACTGACTCTCTTCACTCTAGCCGAGGTGACTACACAAGGCGGAAATGATTCTTTCGACCAACTGTGGTCAAGCCAGCGGTCTCTCGTTTTTGCTCGGTCAAACCAGCCGCTTTTTTATTTATTCCCCCCGTGTTGTTGTGAGCGTGTATTTAGCCTACTACTATCTATGGCGTAAACACACAGAGACGGCTCGGTGCAACTCATAATAGAGACAGTGAGCGAACAGTGCTGGCTGCGGCAGCTACGCAGTGGGACACAGTGTAACCAAGTGATTAATTTATTGACGAGGAAAACACCACACAATAAACAGTGCTGTGCTCACATTTTCACCAAAACACAAGACTCTTGCCGAGGTGACCATAGGGTCGTGGATGGTCAACATTTCTTCTTCTTCTTCTTTTATTTCCGGCAGACTAGGAAAGGGCGGGGCACTGCTGCCCCCGCCGATTAAAAACAACAGTAGCCTATAAGCGGAAATGATGTACGAGCTGATTTCCATACAGCGCGGGGAATTCGAATCCGGATCGCAAACGCGCATAGAAGACGCATTGTTAAGGCCAGGTGTGAACAAGCATATTACATTTACATATAACGATCGGATTCCTCAGAACCACATATTAATGCCAGGTGGAAACAGGGTCTCAGACCTGGCTGAACAGCTACCCAAAGCCTGCAGTATGTGAAGACAGTTCAGCTGCCAATTTGGTTCTCTGTCTACTCTCTCCTGTCAGACTATGTGTGACAAGTTAAAAGAGAAACATACGTTCTTTGTATTTTAATTAATTGCAAAAACAGATTGATCATCAGACTATAATTTTACAATCAGAACATTTTAGAGGCCTAGACCTTTAGAGCAATTCAGTCCCTCAAGATTCCCTTTAATAATCTTTATAAGAAGAGGTTTTCAATCAATTTGACAGTGTACTCGTGTCTTCAATCTATATTTATTTTGTTTATTTCACAATCACAGAGAAAGGTCCACACTTCCACTGTATCTAATGACTGGAGTCCACTCTTGGTTGGGATGGTGCGACTTTCACACTCCATCGTGGATGAATTTAAGAGGAATAAACCAAACTGGATTATTTCTTTATTTTTTTGGCATTGTTATGCTTTACTGATAGTGTAGAGACATAGTTGAAATGGGGCAGAGATGCTAGGGCGTATTCACACCTGCCGTGTTAGTACACCTGAACAAACTCAGTGTGCATCTCTCAGGCTGCTGCAGTTTGTTTGTGGTGTGAATTTGGCCGGACCCGAGTTGGGTCCGGCCAAATTCACCAGAATGCACAAAATGGTATGTTTGAAGCACATTTTTTTTATGGTGGACTACCCCCAGATCCCTACTTATGTTGAAGTGAAACCGAAGCCCTTGTGCTTGACACCCAAAAATTATCACTGGCCCCATCCTGGCCACCCCAATGAAAATGTCCTTGCTCTGCCACTGGACCCGACCCTAATGCAGGAAGCACTGTGCATTTTCCTTCTTTTCTTTTTTAATAAATCGCCGTCAGCTTAACATCACGGGAAAGTGTTGTTGTTGCCATCATTAAGAAAATGAGTTTTGGTTTGACCGGGAGCCCTGAGCCAATAGGCTTCAGGCCTATTACATTTGATAGTGAGGATGAGTAAAAACGCCGTGTTCAATGATCAGATGAAAGAGAGGGGAGTGTCTAAACGGAGTGTTTTGCTTCTGATGGTAACAGGTTCGACCGATAATGGGCCAACTGTCCCTTGTCGGTTTGGCGCGACACACATCTGACAGTGTGTCAGCTCCAGCCTATTCTTCTTGTGAGCTGTGCGTCCAGCAGCAAAAATACAGTGAAAATAATGTTTCACATTGTAGGCTACAAGCCACAAAACGTGACATTGACATACATATTTAGACAATATAAAACAACAATAATGTGATGTTTTTCTTTTTAATGTATAGGTCTAGATGTATTTATTTATTATTTTGAACTCTATATAATCAGGCAGTAGTTTTACTCTCTCTCTCGCTATCTCTCTCTTTCTCTGTGTGTGTCTCTCTCTCTCTCTTAATCTCTCTCAAAAATTTAAATGACTTACAGTTTATAGCCTATAGATGTAAATGACACACAGTTTTTTGTTGATGGCACCAAATCACTAAACAGATCGCAGTATGGAATATTTCCATGATTGTTTACAGTTTGGCAGTTCACTGTGTGCTTCCTGCGGCCTATTGCACAAAACCAAGATAAGATTTACCTAGGATATTTATGTTATCCTGGCTTGCTTAAGCCATGATTCAGTTGCACAAAAGTTTATCTTATTCAGTTGCATCCTTGGTTCAGTCAGCTGTCACTCTGAATTCATGCTGTTTCAACAGTTATTCTATGATCATGTACCACATCAAGGACTACAATTTAATTCAGTTAAATATTCCTGCTTGTATTATCTTTATTTAACCTGAACCATTTCTAATTAAATTAAATACATTATATTTTTATGGTGGAGAAGAGACGAACCGATGGAATATGCTGCCCTCACGATTCACTGTCAGCCCTTCCCTGATGTATTTACATTCACTATTCCGCAAAAACTCTTTCAAACATCACAACATTTCCATCAAACTGGTGCTTAGAACTGGTGCTTAGAACCTGTACTTTTCCAGCTGAAGGCCTATTTGTTTATTTCCAACAGTCCAATCATGTTGCATTTCAGTAGGCTACATTTGTATTATGTAGCCATCTCTAAATGACTGATCTGTAAGCATTGGCACTAAAAGATTTACCGGAAAACAAAATTGTTTTGTGCAGATCACTTTGAGATCCCTACATTACAGCGCATTGTATTTGATTTGCGTCGAGATACTGGATTTTTTTAATCCATGTTTGTTCCATCCAAATTAAAACAAAAGAAATGCCTCACATTTTTTACTTTGTGTCATGAATCTAGAATATATGAAAGTTTAACTTTTTCAGTGGACTTGTATTGCTTAAAAGAGCTTTCAAGGAAGAGTTGCATATTTTAAATTTTTTCAAGTTTACTACCTTGTTAAGATCCTTTTTTGAGTATATTGTATTAAAGGATTTGATTTCCAACAAAAGTTAAATGTTGATTGCACTCAACCTATTTTAAATGTAATTTGTATCAAAGCATCTTCTCCAATACAGCGGAAGGAGAATGACCCATGTCACAGTCACTCTGAATTCAACATAACATCTTGGCTATTGAAGTTAGCTGTTGTTGTTGAAGGCCTAACGACCGTCGTCAGACACAGGTACCCATCCCCCACACTGCATATGATCAGAGAGTGACACAGGCTGTCACAGATAGAAACAGCATTTGCCTGCTCTGAGTCACTGAGGCACAATCCCTAAAGCCTCAAGCCCCAAATGTTAAAATGGCACTTTTTTCTTTACCTTTGCAATGCAATTTCTATTACATTTAAAGGGGCTTGTTTGGCATGGAAAATAAGTGTTAACTTTACCAAAGCAATAGTAAGGAAATAAGATAAAATGAATTCTAGTTAACAAATGAATAAATAAAAGTACTTACCAGAGAATATATTAAAAAATATGCACAAACGTTATAGTTGGCTTGTGACTTTATTTTTTACATTAACTGTAGGCTATTCTTCCCTGCCGAGGCTCTTTAGAGATTGACTGCCTGATGTGAACGTGTTGCAGGCTCTTGCCTTAGTGAGTGGAGGGCAGGTAAATATCAAGAAATACATTTATTTATTTTCAAAAATGCATCACAAAGCAAAAGTCTGACACGTCTCATATCTCAAGACAACCTGTCACAAGTCTCTTATATTTTACTCTCAGACTAGAAGTTTTTACAGAGACAGGAGATCTCATATTTGCAAGACCACATCTTGATTCCTTTTAAGATCATGATGATTTCACATACTGCAAACAGGATCTTTATTAAAGGGACACCTTTTAAAGTCATACTGTAGAGTAGGACTGGGCAATCATTTGATTGCAATTATTAATTGCGATAAAACTTGCGTTGATTATGACGATAAGCTTTTGACATAAATGCTTGATATGAAAAACAAAACAAAAAAACAGTCCTGATATGGATTTACCAAACAGCCAAAGCAGAAATAAACTCAACAGCCAGTCAGATTGCACTTTTTGCTGTTCCTGTCTAAGTGCTCGCCCATTTCCTGGTGTGACGTGAATGTTTGAGCTTCCAGCGGCAAGGAAAGCCATGTGTAGTCACCTCGGCAAGAGTGAAGAGAGTCTAGCGAGAACTTTCTAGTAAAACCAGTAATTTGTATTTTACATCTTTAAGTTTAGAAGTCAAAGCTTTTTTTGTAATCAACATTATGTTCTATAGGTTACAAGGCAAGCTATCTTTTTCATTTTTTCATTTAACTTTTATTTATCCTTTTATCTATCTTATATTGTTAGTTGAAGTTAAAACATGTTTGTGAAGTTCAATGTTTATAATAAAATGTGATTCAATTCTATCAAAACAATATTATTTTGAGGAACCTGGAACCAACTAGAATATGTTTATAAACCAAACTGTGGGCCCTGCTGCTGTAAACAACAGTGAAACAGTAACTTTTCAGGAAGCTTTCTAACTTCAAACAGTGTTCCAGGGATCACATTTTCCTGTGAGGAAAGTTTGTTTATTCAGTTTGGAGAATATACCTTAGAAAATGTTCACTTCTCTGACACACACACATGTATACACTGCAGCTTATTTCTGACCACAGACAGAATTTAAAGATCTATTCCCATTTTTGTGAGACTTTTTTAGAAGAGCCTTTCACTGTTGTTTATTTTTTTCTAATTTAAGGAAAAACATAATGTCCTTAAGCCTGATAGAAATAAATGGGGGTTAAGGAGATTTTCACATAAGTAAACTATGACGTCTTGCCAGAAGGGAAGTGAAGGCTAGTATTTCTGATTGCAACTAGTAAATGTGGAGTTGTTGCCCGCCAAAATCATAAAAAGGCAGTCCAGAATGTATGTAGTCTGAGACAATAAAAAAACGTATGACTAAATTTAGATGAGGAGGTGTGGCATCTGTCACACTGGTCCACAACATTTGGATAGATTTTAGATTTGCTGAAATGGACTCTATGTAACACTTTAACTATATACATACCTGCAAACTCGTCGCTTTTCGGCGAAAATCGCCGTTTAGAATCAAAATATATGACCCACGTGAATCGTATAGATCCGAAGAGTTTTTGTTTTTGGGAGGGGGGGAGGGGGTAGCGGCAGCTGCCAGAGAAGTCAGCCAGCGCTTCCCAGACTGGACTGTGTGGGCGAGTTACCGTAGTGTGAGACAAGGGAATATCGTTATCTTGGCAATAAAACATCTTTGGTAGACGTCATGAGTATTGTCCAATCAGCGTTAAGATCGGGTACCGTAAAGCATCACTGCTGCCGCTGTGTGTTCAGACTTTAGAATTGGCTAAAAGTCTCATTCTTTTGATAATAAAAAATTAGAGGCTTTGATTAAACACTGTCAATGCTTCAGAGGTTAATGTAACAGCCTACTGAAACAGAAACTATACGGAGCTCACTGTAGCCTACAGTCCCTTTATTTAGTCGCGCTGTCAGTTTGCCGACATGGCTCTCTGTTAGACTCGAGACATAGAAAAAGATCGCAGAAGCCGTTCCCGTAGACAAAGTTAACGGGCAGGACATCCCCGACTGATTTCATCCATCAAACCACAGAGTTTTTTCTGAGCGGCGTCTCACTCGCTCACTGGGTCTCCCGGGTCCCGGTGATTTTCACCGTCACAGCGATCGACTCGCTGCTTTGCTGGGGCGGAGACTTTGTGTGAAGGTGATTTAACATCACGGTCGTAGACGAATGTTGTAACTTTATGCTGCATAGTTTGCACTGCACTGTTGACCCACACAGGACTCTTGAAGCTGACAGTTTAATGAGCGCAGTGTCTGCAGTGCGCTCACAATCAGAGCCGACCGACAGGCCCCCCCCCCCCCCCCCCAATTTATTTTTATTTTTTAGTTTGTGTGTTTGTTATTAACATCATATTATATCATACAAAAAAATGAATACAATGTTTTGATCTAGATAGCCTAGTTAATAGCCCAATAATTTAATCAGTTCATCTGGGAGGTAATCCAAGTTTAACTGATCACGTCACGTTCACGTCCAGTGTGTATTGAGTTTATTTAAAAACATTTGGAAATGGGGCTCAGATGCCCATGCACTGTATAACCTATTTCAGCCTCGTCTGTGGAAAAAAAGATAGCTGGACAACAGAGTTCTTCTGCTTCATTCCTCTCACTGCATTTAAATGTATTCATTATATTACAGAGAAATATGTCGCATAAAAGAAAAAGAGCACCAAGCCCAACCCAGAGGACCCTGCATAATATTTTATTTTAAATGAACATTTTAATGGAAAATCCAAGAAGCTTCTAATTCATCCGACCCAGTGTCTCCAAATTATTTGTTCACACAAAATTCCTCAGATTTAGCCTCTTAATTTCCCTCTCAAAGTGCACCAGAATCATGCATTTCACTTTAAAAAGTTTAAAAAAATATCCCGGGGGGGCATACCCCCGGACCCCCCTAGGAGGGTCAGGATCTCAGCTGGCTATTATTTTCACCCAGCTGGACATTGGAGGCAATAGTGGAGAACTCTGGTTGTGTGAATGATATTAAACAATAGCCAATCGTTTGGACAGCGAAAAACACCCGACCCCCCTAGAAGGGACGGGTGTTTGTCACCTTTTTCACCTCCTATGAGTTTGCAGGTCTGACTATATAAGCTGCAGCCTGGCACAAGGAGAAGATGAGCGTATACTATGTACCACCTTATCCCATCATTGATCTGTCAAATTTACCCCAGGCTCACGCTACCAAGCATTTTTAGTTTTGACAGCCAAATTGTTTTCCAGAGCCATGAGTTTGTCATAAATCTTAGAAATGAGCAATTTCTGGTGAGGTTTAAAGGTGTTGCTGGAAAAAATGTGTGAAGTGTCTACTTTGAATAGAGACAATGCAGGCCGGGGGTTGGGTAGAGGGGCAGTCAGCAAGAGCATGGTTTGGCAGGTATGCATGTTGAGGACAAGGGTGACCTTTAACATCAATGGAAAGTTAGTCTGTATAAGTAATATGTCTTTATTAAATGAATGATCCCAATAAAACAAATCCAGAACAATATTAATCACAGACTCAAAAGATGGAAAATCAGCAAACTATTTTTTTTTTAATTTTATACAGTTTGAACAATTTTAGTTACTTCACACAAAGATGTTACTATTTTCTTTGAGGAGAGTTAAATTATTTCACATGAAATTGTTTATTTTATAACATGTTAGTTTTTTAGGTAAACAAAAATAAATTAAATCAGAAGTTTGCCTCAATAATTCAAAATGTTATTATATTTTATTTCATATTTTATTGATATGTAACATTTTCAAATGTAGTATTTATCTTTGTAAACATACTATAATTGTAATACAAAAAACAATTCCTGCAATTTTGCATTTACTGTAAGAGTGCAACTCTCACTGATGGAGTGAATAGCTTCTTATTTCCTAAACAACCACGTCAGAAGACATATGCTGTGGTTTGGGAAAAGATGTAACTCTGTTTCAGAGGAGTGAAATTATGACTAAATTTACATGAGGAGGCGTGGCATACGTCACACTGGTCCACACCATTTGGATACATTTCAGATTTGCTGAAATGGACTCTATGTAACACTTTAACACTGTATAAGATGCAGCCTGACACAAGGAGAAGATGAGCTTATACTATGTACCACCTTATTGATCTGTCAAATTTACCACAGGCTCACGCTCCCAAGCATTTTTAGCTTCGACAGCCAAATTGTTTTCCAGAGCCATGAGTTTGTCATACATCTTAGAAATTAGCAATTTCTGATGGGGTTTAAAGGTCAGAAGGTCTTCCCATGGTTGGTTTATAGAGAGAGAAGGATAACACGAAAAAAGAGAAGAGGCACAATGTCTAATTTGAACGTACATAAATAAATGGGATGTAGGTACATTAAAACCTTTTGGGAAGTCTGAAAAAGTAGCAAAGTGCCCATCCTTATGAAGGTCTGAATACCTAAATGCCTTTATTTTGCCATAGCATGTAGGATATATTCCCAACAGATGGGGGGAATAGATGATTGTTCACTATGGGCATCAGAGTGGATGCAGAGGAAAACATAAAATGGCGCCTAAACTGGAACCAAATCTTCAGAGTAGATAGCACAATAGGATTCCTTGTGAAACTAGAAGGGTTAATGGGCTTCAAAGTGAATTTGAAAGGTAAATTCCATATTTGTACATGTTTCTCTTGTAAGGATCCATCAATTGATTATGTTGGTAAATAAATGATTTCCTACATGGCTGGATATTTTTAGGGAGCTACTCTAGGCTTAAAATAAAGTTACTAAAGGAACCAGATATCCAACTAAGCTTAGCTTAAACATGTTGGCGCATACAACTGTTACCATACCTCTTTTAATAAATCCACTATATTTATGTTTGCAAGGAGATGTATGCAGCCTCTGGGAGAGACACAGCATCACAGTCTTATAACACAAGTCCAACTCACTGCCAGTGTTGCTGTAGAAAATGTGTGAAGTGCCTACTTTGAATAGAGACAATGCAGGCCAGGGGTGGGGGTTGAAGGGCTGCCAGCAAGGGCATGGTTTGGCAGGTATGTATGTGGGGGACAAGAGAGTGACCTTTCACATCAATGGAAAGTTAGTCTGTATAAGTAATATGTCTTTATTAAATGAATGATCCCAATAAAAGCAATCCAGAAAAATATTAATCAAAGATTCAAAAGATGGAAAATTATTTAAATAATTATTTCACTGGAGGAAACATTACGTTTCAGTGAACTCTGGGAACCTATGTACACTGTCTGCACAATTCTTAGGCAAGTTGTATTTTTGAGGATGTATTTATTATTGAACAACTACAGTGTTCTCGGTCAATCCAAAATGTAAATTAACCTAAACCTGAATGTTTAAGAAATTAAAAGTGAGGTTTTGTCTTTTTTAAGTGAATACATATATTTGCAGAATTATTAGGCAACTATTAGTGTGCAGAATTATTATGCAACTAAATGAAAAAATAAACATTTTCCCATTTCACTTATTTATTTGCATCTGTTAAAGTGAGAATGATAAAACCACTCAACATTTACAAATACACATTTCTGACATGTAAAAAAAAATCAGTGACCAATATAGCCACCCTTCTTTTCGATAACTGTCACACTGTCATTCATGGAGTTTGTCAGTTTCTTGATCTGTTGACGATCAACTTTTTGTGCAGCAGCCACCACAGCCTCCCAGACACTGTTCCGAGAGGTGTACTGATTTCCTTCACTGTAAATCTCTTGTTTAAGCAGGGCCCACAGGTACTCAATAGGGTTTAGGTCAGGTGAGGAAAGGGGCCATGTCATCATTTTTCATCCTTAAGGCCTTTACGGGCTAGCCATGCAGTTGAGTACTTCGATGTATGCGATGGAGCATTGTCCTGCATACAAATCATGGTCTTCTTGAAATATGCAAGACTTTTTCCTGTACCACTGCTTGAAGAAAGTGTCTTCTAAAAACTGTCTGTAGGTTTGGGAGGTGATTTTAATGCCATTTTCAACCCAAAAAGGTCCAACTAGCTCATCTTTAATAATACCAGCCCATACCAGTACCCCACCTCAACCTTGCTGCCGTCTGAGTCGAAGTGGAGCTCTGTGTACGTTACTGATCCAGCCACGGGCCTCCAAATCTTTGGCAGTTAATTTGCGTATTTTTTTCTCAATATGTTTCTTGCGACCCTGTTGGCTATTTGCAACAAAACGTTTCATGGTTCTGTGGTCACGCCCCAATATCTTAGCAATTTCAAGAGTGTTCCATCCCTCTAAAAGACTTTATGCAATTTTTGATTTTTCAGAGTCCGTTAAATCTCTTTTTTGTCCCATTTTGCCTGAGAAAGAGAAACTGCCTAATAACTATGCACACCTTGATATAGAGTGTTGAACTCCTTAGGCCACACCTTAACTCATTACGCAAACACACATCACCTGGTATGCTTAAATTGAATAAGCACTCAATTGTATACAGCTTAAAGTTGGAAAATATGCATACAAATTATGATATGGCCAAAATACTCACTTGTCTTATAATTGTGCACACAGTGTAGTATAAATATGCAAAGATTTTAGAAATCTGTTCACCCTAGCCTGAGAAAAGGGAAACAAATATTTTTTATTGTCTCTCAGGCTCTCTGGCTCAAAAGGAAGAAATCCTCCTACTACCAAAATGAAACAAAACAGCAGCACATTTTTTTAGAGGGAACTTCAATTCTTTCACATGAAATTGTTTATTTTATAACATACCAGTTTTATTAGGTAAACAAAAGTAAATTAAATCAGAATTTGCCTTAATAGATCATATTTTTATTTATTAATTATCATATTTTTCTATTTGCTATTTTATTGACACGTAACATTCTGATTTTTTTGTAGTATTTATTTGTGTAAATATTCTATAATTATAATACAGAAATCAATTCCTGTAATTTTGTCATCTGCTATAAGGATGACATATGCTGTGGTTTGGGAAAAGATGTAACTTTGTTTCAGTGGAGTGAAATTATTGGCCTGCATTAAACAAAGAAAACTACTCAGGAAAAGATGAAACTACTAAAATCTTGTTAAGAACTGTCCAACGCATTATGAAAAGCCTGGAGAGATAGTAGTGAACTTTCATCTTTGAAGAAATGTGGTCGGTGAAAAAAAAATAATGTTCATGATGGGAGATCACTTAAAATAAATACAATTATTTGGTTGTATCAACATTTTAAATATCAACAATAGAACTCTTGGCTATGTTCAATATTGAACTTGAGAGCCTATCATCAGAGGGGTGTTTCAGGTAGCTGGTTTTGAGGCAACCCAGAGTTTGTTCGCTCTGAGTTAGTGGAAACTCTGGGTCAGTTTCAGCGCAACCGAGAGTCAGTTACTGCGGCAACATACGCCATGGGTCTAACCTGCTGGATAGGTGGTTAGACCTACCCTGAGTTTGTTTTCACTTTACGCTGCAGCTCCGACTGAAGAAAGAGTGTCACTGTCACACGCGTGACTGTACAGTTTGAAGCAAAATCACTCCATAGAAATCTCCATCGGGATGTTTTGATCATTTCCTGATGATTTTACGTTTGACCGATCATTTATCTGATCAGTAGCCTTGTTCTCAGCCCTTGGTCCGTTCATATAGGCGGCCCCCTTACACATCGTGACATGCTCTACATTCAGATTAACAAACCTATTAGTATTGTATGCTTTTTAACGTCTGTGCCACTGAACAGATTTATGTCAGGTGGATTCATGTAACGCTGCAGCTGCACGCGATCGTTACTGTTCACTTGTGCGATCCTAAAGTCGCAGACGAGCCTCATTAAATAGCCTAATATGAATATAAAAATTATACAATCATTTAAACTGTGATCACTTGAGGAAAATGGATCTGGTAATAAATCAATCAGGCTCTTCAATGGAAACTGTCACCTAATGTGTCTGACGCAATGTATTTCACTCCCCATTTAAAAGAAGTGACAGTCTGTTACTGCACAGTATTAGGCTATAGCTTGCCAACATATTATACAGCGAATATAAAACACTGTCAGCAATGCTGTGCCGCGCCAGCTTAATACTTTACTGCTGATATGCGTAACTTTTTAAAATAGACTATGGCTTATCAAACGGAAGCGAAATTATTCTCTTGACAAAAAATGTTTTCTCAGTTTTTTTCTGAATTGCAGAGGAGATTAGATCAGAGTTATGAGACAATATCCCCGTTAATTCTTCTCCATACCATAAGCTCATTCGTTAATATTTCTAACTCTAGTGGGAGGAGCGGAGATTTTTTTTCTTTTCTTTTTTGAGAAGTGGAGAAGTGGGAGGATCAATCACGCTCAGAGTTGATTAATCCAACGCTGATCCACTGTTCTGAAACCGAAAACCCAGAGTTGCTTATCAACCCTGCGCTCAGAGCGCAGGGTTGATAAGCAACTCTGGGTTTTCGATTAAACTGAAAGTATGTAAAACCAGCTATCTGAAACACCCCTCTGGGGTTGTTTCAGTTGGTCAGGCCTAGGTTCTAAGCAACTTTAAGTGCCAAAATAAAGCGTATCAAAATGTGTTACAGCGAATATGTGCTGTAATCAAAGCTAAAGATGGTCCAACAAGATATTTGAGTGTGTGACTTTTATTAGGCCGGGCAGTGATCCTATTGAAGCGAACTGTTGGTTTTCATTCAAGTCACTCACATTATTCAAACTGTAATGAGTAAAAGTTTGTAATGTGTTTTTTCGTGTTTGATGCTGGTGTTTTTACTCTGTTTGCTCTGATAAACAGTGTAAGTTTGTGTTTTGAGATGTGTGTGACAGTGTGTTGCTTGGAATGAGTTTTGCAGGTGTTGTGAACTGTTCAGCTCAGGTGACTATTGGTAAAGCAGACTGTAGTTAGAGTGTTGCACATGTCGCTCCACTTGTGCCCACTGTCGTTCAGCTATCGTAAAAAAATCTTTAAAAAAATATATGTATTACAACATTTTTAAACTCTACAAATCATTTACAAATTATATGTTGTGTTATAACTATTCTCAAATGCAGTTAATATTATTTTCATAGGTATTATTGATCTAGCTAGGTATTTATCATCCATGATGGAGTGTGAATATCATTCCATCCTAACCAACAGGGAACTTCTGTCAATTAGTGCCAACTAAACGGGGACTCCTGTCATTCCATACAATTTAGGACTGCAGGTAGGGTAAATATGTATAACATAGCACCATGCTGCTACAATCACAGACTGGTTTTCTGCCCTAAACTACCTCCATACAGTGAACTTAAAGTACATGTTGTGAGGGAATTTTCAGTCTTTAGTATGGTTAATATTAATGGTAGAGATGTATAGTTAATTTATACCTGTCTTGTGTGTTTGTCTATATCTCAGACACTAGGTCAGCCTGGTAGACTGTTAGGAGACACTTAGGTCAGTTGTATAGATGAAGTCTCATCTCCTTAAGCCCAGTTCAGACCAAAGATTCGCCTTGCAACTGCTTGCGACGAGACGGTTTTAGAACGTCGCGGGGATAAATCGCAGCAGTGTGTACTGCTCGTTGCAGCGCGTTGCAAGCCGTTGCAAGGCGTCGCAGAAGATTCAACATGTCAAATCGCAAGGTCCAGTTTTAGAACGTTTCGGCGGTCTCGTCGCAAGGAGTTGCAGTTGCAAGGCGAATCTTTGGTCTGAACTGGGCTTTAGACTCCAGAATGTTATGGTTCACTGTGTTCAGCTCTGAACCAAAACATTGGTACGCTTGGTGCCCGAGTCAGGGAGGTGTTAGAGATAGCACAAGGTTAATACACAGCTCTCAGGAAGTGTCTGTCAGAATTGAAGTGCAAGTCACCAGAGTTGCAGTCCGGTTCTCCTTGGCCAAGTCTGTTATAAATATTGCTTCATAATTCATCCAAGTCTCCTGAAATATTCTTCCACCTGAGTTGACCTCCAACCTTGAAAGAACTTCCATCACAAATAATTTGTGATGGAAGCTCTTCCTAATTTTGATGTTTCTAAACCCATGTTAGTAGGGTGTAAAATGTTTTTACCTTTGCTGCGCCAACTGCAATAACAACAGCATTGTAAACCCACCACAGTGTAAGCCATATGTTTAGAAATGTATACAAAATGCTATGTTGCATATTCAGGAAGAGGCGAGGTGGGAATCATCACAGTATACCCACTACACAAAACTAGGCTACACCTCTAATATATTCCATAGTGTGTATTACATATTGTTAAAAATCACAGCAACCAGCAACAGATACTTGCTGTCAGCAGACTAAATATATATTAAAACATGTTAATATCTACGAATCATGTTCAAATTATATGTTGTGTTATAACTATTCTCAAATTCAGTTGAGATTATTTTCATAGGTATTAATGATCTGCCAAAGTTTTTTACATCCATGATGGAGTGTGAATATCATTCCATCCTAACCAACAGGGAACTTGTGTCAATTAGTGCCAACTAAACGGGGACTCCTGTCATTCCATACAATTTAGGACTGCAGGTATAGTCAATATGTATAACATACAGACATTTAAGACTACATTTATAATATTTTATTTCTCTTAAGAATGATTCAGTTTGCCTAATTAAAATGCATATTTTTACCATTTTAAAAGTAATAGCAGTGTTTGATTTATTCCATAATGTGCATTACATATTGTTAAAAATCACAGCAAACAGCAACAGATACTTGCTCTCAGCAGACCAGTCATCCATGTGTTAGCCCTCTGTTCATTTAGTCAGCACCGCTAAATACTTTTTATAATAGACAATTAAGATTTCACTAGAAAGTCCCCTCTCGTACTGTTAAAACTGAAAGAAGAAAATTATAACAGCAAAATAAACTGTTGTGGTTTAATACATCTTTAAAATGTAACATTGAGAACACATTTGCTTGGATAAGGAAAATGGTGTTACTAAGTCACTGATATTAGTGCATCCAATAAGTTACTTCTTATTTGATATTTATTTGCAACTAGTGGCCATGACTTTCTTTGGACGGGCAGTGTATCTATTGAAGCAAACTGTTGGTTTTCATTCAAGTCACTCACATTATTCAAACTGTAATGAGTAAATGTTTGTAATTTGTTTATTGGTGTTTGATGCTGGTGTTTTTACTCTGTGTTCTGATTGACAGTGTGTGTTTGTGTTTTGAGATGTGTGTGACAGTGT
>NC_137211.1:2918011-2923278 GCF_949987685.1 Ammodytes marinus | reverse complement strand
AGGGTTTATTTCACATTTCTCAGTATTTGAATAATTCTATATTTGTATTGAAGGAAATAAGAGTCATAAAAAAAATGTGTTTAAAAAAAACGTTCATAAACAAATTCACCGATTTTCCCCAACCTTTCTCTCTTGCCGTAGGTCCTTCTGTGCTGATGTGTATATGTGTGTTATTGTGTAGTTGTTGGGACTGTAATAATATATAATATAATAATATAATAAGTCACTGCATATCTATTAAAAAATACAAAAAAATGTAAGATTTTTTTTTTATTATTCATTAAAAATCACTTATTTCTCCCACCCCTTCTCTCTTGCCGTAGCTCCTCCTGCGTTCCCTCCCGCTTCCAGACGCCCTCTGACTCTCTGGTGCTGAAGGAGGGCCAGAGCTCCTCCATGCATGACCCCATCCAGGCCTCCCCTCCCCACACTCACACCCAGAGACAAGCACCCTTCATCGGGGGAGAGAGAGCGCCGCACGGGGCCGATAGCATGGACCACGTCAGGCTGGATACATCACAGGTAATCAGAGCACTGTGTCTGTGTGTGTGTGTGTGTGTGTGTGTGTGTGTGTGTGTGTGTGTGTGTGTGTGTGTGTGTGTGTGTGTGTGTGTGTGTGTGTGTGTGTGTGTGTGTGTGTGTGTGTGTGTGTCTGTGTGTGTGTGTGTGTGTGTGTGTGTGTGTGTGTGTGTGTGTGTAGCCTATATAATCAGTAAAAAAGTGACAGCAAAAAAAACTTATACTAAAATACTAATTTAAATTGGAAGACTTGGTTAACATCGAAAAGGCCTACAAAAAAACTTATTTAATCTCATTTTTCTTCCTAGATTATTCATCCATAATTTATACTCATTTCAATGCTATAAACATTCATCTAATGTTTATTTATTGTTTATCTAAGTCTTGACCAAGTCTGTAGTACATATTGTAAATTGGAAAATGACCAAAATTAACTAAACTAAAATCACCATTTGTGGATGATTAAAATTACCTTTTTAAAAATAGTCACCCTCAAGGGAAAATATTTGCAGAAATATGATTTTTTTTTCATGTTTCTGGAATCTAATCAGCGCCATAACCACCCTAATATTTGTCTCTTTTTCCCCCTCTTCCTCCCTTTACCCAGAATGCAGCAGTGTACTCTACGCGCGTCCACTCTTTGGGTCGTTATGTTTTCATCCTGCACTACCACCAGCCGCTCCACCCCACATACCCTCTGCAGGTCTACATCAACGGGGGACGCATCTGGCAGGGTGAGGGCTAATGAATACAAATTCATACATGACAAATAACTTATAATAATGATTATATAGGTAATGGACAAACACATACAGCTCCAGACAAAATAAAGAGACCAGTCTGGATTTTTCTCAAATCTTGATCTCTACATTACTTATTGAAAATGCTCTTTAATGACAATAAAATGTATTGGAATTTGGTAGAAATGTTGTCAGTAGTTTATATTATATTATACAGCAGTGGTTCTGAGCGAGTGATTTGATTGGACTTCTATGCGTTCTGAAGGAGTGCTGATATGAGCGAACAACATCACTCTGACTGTTCACCAAACTGACAAAATCAGTCCGCTCACTGACGAGCCGGAGCTTCACTTGTGTAAACTGTGTGTGTGTGACTCAGGTTGACTGTGGCGAGTCTCTCCCCTGTGAGAGGGCATCGCTGCCACACACAGACAGAGACAGTGTGCGGTAGTACCTACGACCGAATCACAGCAGCGCTGATATAGAGCGACAACATGCTCCCTCTCATGTGATATTGCTTAAAAACCAAAATGTTCATTCTACTCTAACATATGCCTATACATAGTAAAACGAGAGACACTGAACATTTGGAGTGGTCTCTTGATTTTTTCCAGAGCTGTAGATATTGACCCAGCTGTCATGTTTTTTCATGTTTTATCATGTTTTTTTTCAGGCCATGCCAACGCGTCCTTCTGTCCTCATGCGTTTGGTTGCCGTGACGTCCTGGTGGCTGAGAACCAGATCATTCTGGATGTGACCGACCAGGAAGTGTTTATCACCGTAACCATACCTGAGGGCAAGACACTGTGGCTGGTAGGTACAGACAGAGAGAGAGACAGGCAGACAGAGAGAGAGAGAGAGACAGGCAGACAGACAGACAGAGAGAGACAGACAGACAGAGAGACAGAGAAAGAGAGAGAGAGAGAGAGACAGACAGACAGAGAGAGAGAGACAGAGAGAGAGAGAGAGACAGACAGACAGACAGAGAAAGAGAGAGAGAGAGAGAGACAGACAGACAGAGAGAGAGAGACAGACAGACAGAGAGAGACAGACAGAGAGAGAGAGAGAGACAGAGAGACAGGTAGACAGACAGACAGACAGACAGACAGACAGACAGACAGACAGACAGACAGACAAAGATACACACACACACACACACACACACACACACACACACACACACACACACTAATGCTCTGCCCCTCCCCAGGACTATGTGCTGGTGGTCCCAGAGTCCAGTTATAAATCCAGTTATCTGAGCGAGGAGCCGCTGGATAAATCCTACGACTTCATCAGCAACTGTGGACAGAACTCCTTCCACATCAAGTACGTTTGGAGATTATTTTTGCAATTTTGCAATTATTGATTATCTCCTAATGATCCGCTACCTGTCCGTACTGTGTGTACGCTGAAAAGAAAATCCAGTTTTAATACACAGCCTAGTGGTCTGTAAACTGGCATGTAGCTACGGTGGGCTCCCTTTGTTTACATACTAGTTTTAAAAGCCTAGGTTGTGTATGTTACGGTAATGCCAGAATTTATTTATTTGTACGGTACAGACAGGTAGCAGATCATGAGGAGATATTCACTGATTTTGACAACAAGCGTTCTCCACAATCACTACATCTGAAATAGAATTCTGTAGAATGTTAATACGTTAATATGAACACAGTTTGTTTATACCTCCCTCTCCCTTTCAAATTAACATAATATAAAATAAAAAAATAAAATAAATAAGATTATTTCAAAATAAAAGAATCTATTATGAATAATTTCCCCTCTCCCTCTCCCTGTAGCCCTGCCTCAGCCTCCCCGTTCTGTGTCCTCCGCGGTGTCTAGAAATACATCATGTGTATAAAAAACATGTTAATCCATCAATGATGATTGTAAACTGAATAAATAAATACAAATTTGACTCCAAATAAAAATAATATAAAAAATAAAAAAATTTAAATTAAAAAACGTTAAAAAAAAAATATTTCAAAATATAATAATCATAATGTGAATTAAAAAAATTAAGGATGAATAAAATAAAAATTAAAATCATAATTCTTCTTTTTTTTGTATTAATTATCCCCTCTCTCCCCCTCCCTTCAGCCCTGCCTCTGCCTCCCCGTTCTGTGTGAATTCCGCGGTGTCTCTCTCGGCGTTCTTTAATAACGGGGCGTTGCCGTGCGGTTGCCATGAGGTGGGGGCAGAGAGCGACTCCTGTGAGCTGTACGGAGGTCAGTGTCACTGCAGGACCAACGTCATCGGACGAGACTGTTCCATGTGCGCCACGGGACACTGGGGCTTCCCCAACTGCAGACGTGAGTAGGCTGGGTGTGTGTGTGTGGGGGGGTGTGAGAGGGTGTGTGTGCGTGTGTGTGTGTGTGGGGGGGGGTGTATGTGTGTGTGTGAGTGAGTGAGTGAGTGAGTGAGTGAGTGAAAAATCATAAAGCTTTTAAGGTACAAACTTGGTAGAAATTAAAAACTGTATAATCACTTGAAAATAAAGTTGTCGTTTCTTTTATGACCTTAGAATGAGCCTTTTATATCTACATAGGAGCGGGGCGCTGAGGCCGCCATGTTGCACCGCCATGTTTCTACAGTAGCACAGAACAGACAAACTTAACGGCCTTACAAATTTTTATATATAGTGGGCGTCCTGGGGAAATGCACCTGTTGGAAGACCAAGAAGAAGAAGAAGTACTATAGAATAAATAACTAAATACATCTTCACCTCATCACTTGATATTGTGGAAAGACTTGAGGCAGTGGTGGATGATGCCATCTTTAGTTACTATAGCTTCTTGTCCAAATGTATACATATTTTTTGTCTTGAAAAAGGGCCATAAAGCAGATTCCAAATATGCAGTCAGAAAGTACCGGTCGCTAACTTATCATTTGATTGGTGGCTGGTCATAACAATATAAATGATATGTCTTGTTACTGACTGACCATAACCCTCTCTCTCTCTCTCTCTCTCTCTCTCTCTCTCTCTCCCCCCCCCCCCCCTCCGCCCCCCCACACACACACACACACAAACAGCCTGTAACTGTGGCAGTAGTCGCCTGTGTGAGCCGGTGAGCGGAGAATGTATCTGCCCACCGCGCACCGTGCAGCCTGAATGCACGGTGTGTGAGCCGCAGACGTTTGGCTGTCACCCGGTGGTCGGCTGTGAGGTCTGCAACTGCTCCAGGACCGGGGTCTCCACACCAGACACCAGCTGTGACACCGCCAGCGGACAGTGCAGGTAATAATATTTTATTTTATTTTATTTTATTTTATTTTATTTTATTTTATTTTATTTTATTTTATTTTATTTTATTTTATTTTATTTTATTTTATTTTATTTTATTTTATTTTATTTTATTTTATTTTATTTTATTTTATTTTATTTTATTTTATTTTATTTTATTTTATTTTATTTATTTTATTTTAATTTTATTTTATTTTATTTAATTTTATTTTATTTTATTTTATTTTATTTTATTTTATTTTATTTTATTTTATTTTATTTTATTTTATTTTATTTTATTTTATTTTATTTTATTTTATTTTATTTTATTTTATTTTATTTTATTTTATTTTATTTTATTTTATTTTATTTTTACTAGCTGTGATACCCCCAGTGGACAGTGCAGGTAAAGAATGATGGAGGATTCACTGTTCATTTTGGCAGCGTCTCTTTAGATTTAGTCATTTCAGTCATCTTCATCCTTCATATTTCTTTTTTTTATTCCAGTAACAGTCAATGAAAAAGTTAATATATTTGAGTCAACTTTTAGACTGAATGTTTCTCCCTTTAAACTAATTTAATTAGGCTAAAAAAGGTCAAGGAAACGGGAATCAAGGTGACAGCATCACTGTTTGAAATTTGTACATGAGAAGATGTCTATGTGCTACAAATGGTTCCAGCACATGAAATATTGTACTTTAGATACAACATTTTTATATAGAGTAAACAAACAAGATATAACATATTAATTAATGCCCTCTACAAGTGCTTATAAAGACATTTGCCAA
>NC_137211.1:2908011-2913011 GCF_949987685.1 Ammodytes marinus | reverse complement strand
CACACACACACACACACACACACACACACACACACACACACACACACACACACACACACACACAGACAGACAGACAGACAGACAGACAGACAGACGCGCACACACACACACAGACACACACACACACACACACACACACACACACACACACACACACACACACACAGTGCTTGGATACAGATCAGTGTTTGGTCTTCAGACGAACTTTTAATCTGTGATTGTTGCTGCTGTCTGATTCCCGTTCCGCTCCACAAACCAGCTTCAAACATCCACCAAGTGTGTGTGTGTGTGTGTGTGTGTGTGTGTGTGTGTGTGTGTGTGTGTGTGTGTGTGTGTGTGTGTGTGTGTGTGTGTGTGTGTGTGTGTGTGTGTGTGTGTGTGTGTGTGTGTGTGTGTGTGTGTGTGTGTGCATATACAGTAGATGAGGGCATGTTATCTTTCACACACAGACTTCGGATCATATTTCAGTCTGTAATGTAATCCATTGTTGTGTCTGGATTAGAGGTTCCTTTGGTTGTGCACATTTGAGACAAAATAGAATGATATCAAAGCTCTGTCTGCCTGTGTTCCTGTCTTTACATGCTTTACTTAAAGCTGCAGTGTGTAGAATTTTAGGTTTTATTTCCTAGCAGATTTTGTAGAAAGTAATTATAATATCCATAAGTACATTTAATTTAGTGCATAATAGCTGAAATTTTTTTTTTGAATTAATATTGTTTCCCTTAGAAAGGGTCTCATATATGTCCATATTTCTGCATATTTTGGACCAAGGCCTAGTGCCGCCATCTTGAAAGTGTCATAGTTGGAATGTCATCAGGTGCATTGTTTAGAAATTAGAATTGTTCTTGTCCTTGAAGGCCACTGTAGCTTCTGTTATTATTGGAAAGGGTTGGGGTTAACCATGGAGTGTTGCATTCTAGAACTTTGTAGAACTTTCTTGATGATGTCATATTACACACTGCACCTTTAAGTCTTAAAGGAGCTGTAAGCGGAATGGTTCTTTTAGCTAACTTCCTGTCAGTGACTGCAGTTAGCAGTCCCCTCCCTCGTCCCTACGTCACCACATTAATGCACTGCGGTCTTCGAGCAGCGAGTTATCTAGCATCATCTCTGATCCATAAGTGTGATAAAACATGATAAAAACCATCAAAACAGACATTGGGAAGGATTTTTACCTGCACCGCCATTGCAGGCGCATACACATTCACCCATCTGTTGCTCTGGCGTGCACCGGCAGTGAGACCATAGAGTGTATATACTATATATGAGTGAGACGAGTATCGGTTTGTAGCGTTCTCTCTTCTGATTGGATAAAAATGTCGGGATACTACATTACGCTCACATTACAGTGATCACTGTATGAATAAAGAGCGATTTAACACTTATATTAACATAAATAAACCGCTTACTTCACCTTTAACTTCCATCTCACTTCTGCTCATTTCATTGAACCTTTTATTCATACTGGAGAGATCAATTGAGGTGTGACACTCATTTGGTAAATGGACTTGTATAGCGCTATATCTCCGTTAATCACAGACCCAAAGCGCTTTACATTGTTTTTGTACACATTCACCCAGTCACACACACATTCATACACCGATAGCAGCAGCAGCTACCACGCAGGCTAACTAAGCTAACTATCGGGAGCAATTCGGGGTTCAGTGTCTCTTTGCCCAGGGACACTTGGACATGTGGCGGGTAGGCGGGGGATCGAACCTCCGACCCTGCACACCAGAGGCGAACTCCCTACCCACTTCGCCACTGCCGCGCCTTAAATTTACAATGATGTAGAGTCAAACAAATGCAAAGCGAAAAACAACAATACATACACAATACACAATGCAAACACATCAAATACACAACAAGCTGGTAAAGAGAAAATAACTGAACCATTTAGACAGTTATGTAGAATGGTTTGGTTGCAATTCAAATGAACAGCCTACAACATCAAATTAAAATAAATACACTCATAACTGTTAACCAATTTAAAGTTATTATTTTGAATCAGCCCCACTCCACTTGTAACTGTTTTAATTAGGCTATTGTTCTGCTTCATTCAATTGATCTGAATGTTTTAATTGTTGTTGTCTCTTTGTAAGCTTGTTGTGTATTCTCATTGTATATTGTGTATCTGTAATTTGTCTTGACGTCATTGTAAAAGAGGGTCATCACCCCTCAATTGATCTTTCGAGAATAAATAAAGGAAAGTGAAAATGAATGAAATGGCTGGCAGTACAAAATAGTTATTGTACAACAGTTTGAAACAGTTACAGGTAGAGTTTGGCAAATTTACGATAATATGTCTAAATTGTTAAATGGTAAAAGGTAAATGGACTCCACTTATAAAGCTCCTTTCCCAGGTTTTTCACAGACCCAAAGCGCTTTACTATAGTTTCGTACACATTCACCCATTCACACACACATTCATACACCGATAGCAGCAGCAGCTACCACGCAGGGTGCAAGCTTACTATCAGGAGCAATTCATTAAAGACTATGCAGGTGTTTCTTTTAATTTGTAGTTGTTCATAGTATATTAAGTAGTATGTATGTATGTATAGTTCGTAAATGGCAAATATAATATAGTATCGCCAATTGTACAGAGAGTATATGAATTAAGAGAAGCGAATATAATAAATATTTTTATTTTTTTAATTTAATAAATATTTTTATATTTTATTTTTTTTTTTTTACTATGGAAAAGGGGTAGGATTAAATAAGTGTATACTTCTTCCTGCTCCTTTTCAGGCATATCTCAGAAATACAGATAATTTTTTTTTTTTTTTTTTTGTGAAAACATAATTTGTTTATTGTATTTCCATGCTTTTCATTTTGTTTTGTATGTTTGATATGTCTGAAATAAATTGAATCAAATCAAATCCCTTGTTTGTATATATTTTTCATATTAGCCCGTCTCTCTGTGTTCCAGGTTTCGTCATACGGAGGGTTCCTTAGATTCCGTCTTCACACTCAGACCATGAGAGGAGACACACTGTCTCTGCCGGCCGAGGCCTCAAGACCAGACATCATACTGAAGGTACAGCACACACACACACACACACACACACACACACACACCCACACACACACACACACACACACACACACACACACACACACACACAGACACAGGGAGACAGACAGGCACACAGACACGCTCATACAGGCAGACAGACAGGCACACAGACAGACAGACAGACTCAGACAGGCAGACAGACAGGCAGACAGACACACACACACTCACACACACACACACAAACACAGACACACACACACACACACACTCGCTCGCATGCACACATATGCACGCACACACACAAACAGACACACACACTATTGGTTACCCAATTTAGCAGACATGTTGATACACAAATACCATCCAATACATGTCGAATTCCGTTGAGGATTTATAGTTTTTTTCTGAACATTTATTTTTATGTACAAGAACTAATTTAAATAAAATAAAAAATTCTGGCATTTTATAGACAAAAATGCTTTGAATATTTTACATAATACGATCAGATCAGGCACACGCACACACACACACACACACACACACACACACACACACACACACACACACACACACACACACACACACACACACACACAGACAGTATTAAACCCACTGTGTCTCCTCCTCCAGGGGAACCAGATGACGCTTGTGTTCATGGAGAGAGAGTATTCCTCTCCTGAAGAGCCTCACCTGGCCCTCGTCCACATGGTCGAGGTAAGCACACTCTAACCAGCACCTCATAGCTGGTTTAAAACATTTATTTAATTATATTTTATATTTATACAGGGTTTGTAGAGAGTCTGGAAAGTTTTCTTATGATTTATTTATTTATTTATTTATTATTATTTAATTTTTTTATAATGTATTATTATTTTAGTTATTTTTTTAAATTATTATTAAGCATTTATTTTTATATGTTTATTATTATTATTATTATTATTATTATTATTATTATTATTATTATTATTATTATTTACATTTTTTGCATTTTCAAGACTTTTACACTCTAACCATCACCTCATAGCTGGTTCAAACCCAATTTTTTATTTATATGTTATATACAGTATATATATAGAACTGTACAGATTAGGGAAAGTTTTGAAAATGCTTTATTTTTAATTTTTTTTATTTAAATGTTATTTATTTAAAAAAAAATCTATTATTATTTTTTTAAATAATTTATCATAATTTTTTTTATATATTCTTTCAATTATTATTATTCATTTTTGTATTTTTTTTTTATTTATTTATTTATTTTTTTCAAGACTTTTATTGATAGTGTGTAGAGACAGTGGTGAAATGGGTCAGAGAGGGGAATAATATGCAGAGAACGACCCGGGCTGGATTCTAACTTCCACGCCCCCTTTCTTAAAATGTCATTGTATTTTGAATGCAATGCCAATACAGGCTACGACTCTTATCTTCTCATAGTTTGAGCCAGAGATATCTTTATGTGCCAAGAAGATTTTAATTAAATTTGAATTGTCAGACGGGTTTCAACGTGTCAGAATTGCCCTCATGCATTTATCTATTATTGATCACCAGAGGGATTTTTGTATTCTGTCCAGAAGTTATAAATCAAAAAAAAATTAAAAAAATAATAATATTGTATGAAAGCAATAAGGTTATTTTCCAGTCTATGTAGTCTATTGATACAATCTTTGCCTTTGGCTGTGACGAGGCTACAAGGAATTTAGTAATTAAACATTGTGATATTGACACGTGTTGAAATATAGTGCAGTTTTGGACACCTTTTGGTTATCTGGGAATTAAATTACTTTCAAAATAAAGGTACTCAATCACGTTTAATGCAAGAAATCTTATAAAAACAAGACATCAGATGGTTTTTAGAGATAGCTAGCTCTGTAGAAACGTTGATGCAAAATTAGTGATGGTGGAAGATTATTTTCAAGGTTAATCTTAAAGGTGCAGTGTGTAATATGACATCATCAAGAAAGTTCTAGAATGCAACGCTCCCTGG
>NC_137211.1:2885511-2890511 GCF_949987685.1 Ammodytes marinus | reverse complement strand
TAAAAATGTTCTGAGAGACTGTCCCCACCATTTTTAAAAACAAATTAACGCCCAAAGTAACAAAGTAACGCTATCGGGGTGGTTGAGGAAATGAAGTAAAAATAAATATGGTTGAGGATAATCCTAAATTTGGAAGTTTCAGTAGATAAAGTATTTATTTTGTGCATGGACTTGTACACACACACACAGACACTTGCAGCATCATGAATTAGGAATACAAATGAACTAAATACTTCAAATAAAATAGAAAAAATATTATAATGATCAATTTAAAATGAATATATTATATAATATAAAAACTAAACGAGTCTCAAACACACACAATCAATGAACGTTTAAATAATTGTGTCAGTCTGGATGTTTCTTTAGATACACTAGTGCAGTGCCCGTAGGAAGCAGGTCTGCTGTGTGTGTCCCGCTTGTCACTCATTTCAAGCTTTTGGTCGCAGCAGCCAATCAAACCAGAGGGAGGCGGGGTTTAGCCGGAGACTACGGTTGCGTTCCGAATCGCATACTTTCTACTATATAGTATGTAGAAAAAAGATTTAGGATGTCCCGATTCTTGTGGCCAGATTTAGGATGGTTAGAAGTACCCGGATGTCCTACTTCATGCGGCCAAGATTGTTAGTGTTGAAAAGTGCATCCTATTTGGGCGATTCTGACCCACAATCCAGTGCGCACGTGAAGTGACGTAACATCGACGAAGCCTCCATATGAAAACAAACGGGGATGCGACGGATATAAAAGCAAGAGGCAAGATCAAGGCGCAATGTTATGATGAAATAAGAGAGAAAAGTATATCCCAATAGTATGCCTACTGCATCCTAACTAGATTATTTTTATCATCGGATGTAGTATGTAGAATAGAAAAAAAAAAGAGTATGCGATTCGAAACGCAACCTACTTCATGCCCGTCGTTACTGTGGCCTTCAGTGTGCGCATGTATTCGCCGCCAGCATGATATAAATATGATAACTTCTACATATTTGGTCATAACTTCATAATCAATCAAGGATGCACACCTTCGTGCCGTGCGCAAGGAAGCTCATGCCGATCTGACTCATACTCAGAGAGATATGCGAGCCACAGACACACACACAGACACACACACACACACACACACACAGACACACACACACAGACACACACACACACAGACACATACACACACACACACACACACACACACACACAGACACACACACACACATACACACACACACACACACACACACACACACACACACACACACACACACACACACACAGACACACACACACACACACACACACACACACACACACACACACACACACACACACAGACACACACACACACACACACACACACACAGACAGACGTTTCTTGGTTTCTAGATACATCTTGTCTTTTCCCCGTCTACAGACTTGAAGCCGCAGCTTGACGACGCCCAGCAACGACTGAAAGAAGCAAAAACTAAACACACCACCGTGATGAAAGACCTGGAGAAGATTCAGAACAACCTCAACTTCACCTCGAGTATGTACAGTCAATACACACACACACACACGCACACACACACACACACACACACACGTGCACACAAAGGGAACGCACACACACACACGCACACAAAGGGAACGCACACAAAGGGAACGCACACACAGGAACACACAAACACACGCACACAAACACACACACACACACACACACACTCTCACTCTGAAATCTATACACACATACACACACAAATACACACACACACACACACATACTCTCTCTCTCTCACTCACTCACTCAAACACACACACACACACACACACACACACACACACACACACACACACACACACACACACACACACACACACTGAGACCCTTACTTTCATGTTATGGGGCTTAAGCTTTATATTATTATATTTTTTATCTACTCAAACGTATTTCAATTAATAATTCTAATAACTATATATTTAACCTTCTTTTCCTTGTCATGAACAGATGTGAGTCAGGAAATAGACGAAGCAAAGCGATTGGCCGATCAGGCGAACACCACGGCAACGCAGGTCAGCGACGTGCTTCGACCAATCACAGAGCAGCTGGACAAATGGCAGGAAACCTACGGAGACGCAAACGCCACTAATGATGACATCAGCAACGCTCTGATGGAGGCCAACAAGACCGGTAGGGTTAGGGACAGTACACAGACACACAGAGAGACAAACAGACAGACAGACAGACACAGACAGACAGACAGACAGACAGACAGACACACATGCAGGCACGCAGAGAGATAGACAGACAGACAGACAGACAGACAGACAGACAGACAGACAGACAGACAGACAGACAGACACACATGCAGAGAGACAGACAGACAGACAGACAGACAGAGAGACAGACAGACAGACAGACACACACGCAGAGAGACAGACAGACAGACAGACAGACAGACAGACACACACACACGCTTTTAGTATGAGCAGGACGTTAGTAGGGCTTTTAGTATGAGTAGGACGTTAGTAGGGCTTTTAGTATGAATAGGATGTTAGTAAGGCTTTTAGTATGAGTAGGATGTTAGTAGGGCTTTTAGTATGAGTAGGACGTTAGTATGAGTAGGATGTTAGTAGGGGACGTTAGTAGGGCTTTTAGTATGAGTAAGACGTTAGTAGGGCTTTTAGGATGAGTAGGACGTTAGTAGGGCTTTTAGTATGAGTAGGACGTTAGTAGGGGACGTTAGTAGGGCTTTTAGTATGAGTAAGACGTTAGTAGGGCTTTTAGGATGAGTAGGACGTTAGTAGGGCTTTTAGTATCAGTAGGACGTTAGTAGGTGACGTTAGTAGGGCTTTTAGTATGAGTAGGACGTTAGTACGGGACGTTAGTAGGGCTTTTAGTATGAGTAGGACTTTAGTAGGGCTTTTAGTATGAATAGGACGTTAGTAGGTGACGTTAGTAGGGCTTTTAGTATGAGTAGGGCTTTTAGTATGAGTAGGACTTTAGTAGGGCTTTTAGTATGAGTAGGACGTTAGTAGGGCTTTTAGTATGAGTAGGACGTTAGTAGGGCTTTTATTATGAATAGGACGTTAGTAAGGCTTTTAGTATGAGCAGGACGTTAGTAGAGCTTTTAGTATGAGTAGGACGTTGGCAAGTATTTTCCAACACACACAATAAATTGGAGTGCTACTGATTTAACGTGACTGTTTTTCTGTGCAGTTCAGACCCTGGGCGACACCATCCCCGTGCTGATGAAGAAACTGGACAAGCTTCAGAACCACTCCACCCAGATGCCAAACATCTCAGAGAACATCATACGCATCAGACAACTCATACAGCAAGCACGCAACGCTGCCAGCAAGGTACTGACACACACACAGACAGAGACACAGACAGACAGACACACAGACACACAGACAGACAGACAGACACACAGACAGACAGACACACAGACACAGATAGACACACAGATAGACACATAGACAGACAGACAGATACACAGACATACAGACAGACAGACACACAGACAGACACAGAGAGACAGACAGACAGACAGACAGACAGACAGACAGACAGACAGACAGACAGACAGACAGACAGACAGACAGACAGACAGACAGACAGAAGCTGATACTCATTATGGATAAATACATGAGTGAGAAGGGGATGAGATTAAATAGGTTTTCTTCTTCTCACCCCTTTTCGAAACGGTAAAGCAAAGTGTTAGACAGTTTATTTTCATTTGTGGTTTTCATTATGTGTGTAAATAAAAAAACATTTTATCAATAAAAAATGTATAAAAGAATAAGCCAATATGTGTGTTCCCCCCGTCACAGACAGACAGACACACAGACAGACACACAGACAGACACACAGACAGACACACAGACAGACAGACACTGTAAACACACACACACACAATCTGAATTGGGAATTGAAAACCCCTTTTTCACTATTGCCTCTTATTTAACCTCTTCCCCTTTTGTACATTACTCATTTGTTGTTGTGGATCCTGATTGTTATTTAATTTTTAATTTTTTTTCTTATACTTTTTTTTTGTGTTTGTATTATTTTAACATAATCAATAAAAAAATGGCTACTAAAAATATAGGCTATATACTTTTCCCTACAGCATTCTCAAATATGTGTGTCCCCCCCCCGCCCCCCTAAAAATATAGGCTATATACTTTTCCCTACAGCATTCTCAAATATGTGTGTTCCCCCCCCCCCCCGCCCCCCGTCCCATCCAGGTGGGCATCCCGGTGAAGTTTAACGGGGCGTCCGCGGTGCAGGTGCGTACCCCTCAGAACGTGGCTGACCTGGCCGCCTACACAAACCTCAAGTTCTACATCACGCTGCCGGAGGGGAGCAGAGGACGCAGGCAGGATGACGGGACCAGGCAGTTTGTCTTCTACCTCGGAAACAAGGACGTAAGTAACAATATAGCAACAGACAGACAGACAGACAGACAGACAGACAGACAGACAGACAGACAGACAGACAGACAGACAGACAGACAGACAGACAGACAGACAGACAGACAGACAGACAGATACACAGACACGCAGACAGACAGACACACAGACAGACAGACACACAGACACAAACACACAGACACAGACAGACATATACACACACAGACATACAGACGGCACACGGCAGTCTGTCTTCTACCTCTTAAACAAGGACGTAAGTAACAATATAGCAACACACACACACACACGTACAAACAGACAGACAGACAGACAGACAGATACACAGACAGACAGACATACATACAGACAGACATACATACAGACAGACAGACAGACAGACAGACACACACACACAAACACACAGACAGACAGACAGACAGACAGACAGACAGACAGACAGATACACAGACAGATACACAGACAGACAGACAGACAGACAGACAGACAGACAGACAGACACACACACACAAACACACAGACAGACAGACAGACAGACAGACAGACAGACAGACAGATACACAGACAGATAGACAGACAGACAGACAGACAGACAG
>NC_137211.1:2875511-2878011 GCF_949987685.1 Ammodytes marinus | reverse complement strand
TGGATGGATGGATGGATGGATGGATGGATGGATGGATGGATGGAGGGAGGGAGGGAGGGAAGGAGGGAGGGAGAGAGGGAGGGATGGAGGGAGGGAGGGAGGGAGGGAGGGAGGGAGGGAGGGATGGATGGATGGATGGAGGGAGGGAGGGAGGGAGGGAGGGAGGGAGGGAGGGAGGGATGGATGGATGGATGGAGGGAGGGAGGGAGGGAGGGAGGGAGGGACGGACGGACGGACGGACGGACGGACGGACGGACGGACGGACGGACAGACAGACAGATTTAGATAGATTTAGATATTTTTTTCTTTCATGAGAAAAATGTAAAACTCCACACTATCATTAAACAAATTCCAAAAAAATAATCTATGAAATCCTAATTCCTTCTTGTGATTGGTTCAGGTGGCTCGAGAGGCTCACTTCTCCGGTCAGAGTTATCTGGACCTCGGTCTGTCAAACATCTCGTCACTGAGGAAGAACTTCTACTCCAGCTTCAGCTTCAGGACACAGCAGAAGGAGGGGCTCATGTTCTACCACCAAGACACGGTAAGAGAGACAGACAGACAGACACAGGGGTTGACACTAAGGTTTCAAATGCACTTGCCCATAGGGCAAGTACAGGTAATGTTTTACTTGCCCGAATGTTGTGTTCACTTGCCCAAAAAAAACTGTTAAACAATGATATATACAGTATAGGCTAATTGAATTATACATTTTAGCGATCTCTTATCTCTTAAATGCAAACACTGCTTACTAGTCTCATCCTGACCACATAAAACGAACAACAATTCATATAAGCCTATATCATGACATCACACACTACACCAAGCGCTTGGTCCTGCTGCAGCATCGTGAAAGGGCCTCTTTTTGCCATGCACCTTGCCCAGGGGCTCAGAAAACTCAGTCTAGCTCAGAGTCAAGCTGAATGTTAGCTTCCACAGAAAATGTTTTACTTATTTAAAACGGTCACATTGTGCCAAAAATTGATCATGTGCCATAAAATTATTAAAGTCCACCATGTTAAAGCTATTGCCCAGTTATACTGTAAGTAAGGAGGGGGATCATTAATTTCTATTCATATTGATACCATTATAAAGACTCCACAATCCAAATCTTTATCGATACCTTTCTATTATTTTGTTTAAAGAGAACTGGTATTATTGCTTTAATTGCTTACAAGATGAGCAGAGCTCAGGATAGGACTTTAAGCAGGTCATAATTCCATATTTAGGCCTACTATTTAGTTTATATTGCTGGGAAAACAAGTTTTTTACCCAAACTGTAGGCTATTATTCAAGCTTCCCGCGAAAAACTCAAATTTCTTATTTTCTTGATGTTACATTTGAACACATCATGATGTCATTTTATTGACCTTTGCCTAATAATCATTTTACTGAGCCGACCTGAACACATCACATTTGAACCGTTTGCGATTTTTTTTTAGCTAACTAGGTCTTATCCTGCAGATTTTAATATGGATTTAAAAACTATCCGATTTTTTAACTGCGGGACTTGTCACTTGCTACAGTCTCTCGTTTGTTGATCACCGCTGCATTGAATGAATGATGAGACGGTGCGGAGCCCGTCTGCAGCGGCAGCGGCTCAGCAGACAAGAATTTTTTTTTTTTTTGGAGACGGAGCGGGTGGAAGGAGTTTCTTCAAGACAGTCGAAGGTAGAACACTTTTACAGTCCATGATGCGGTCCAGTGATGGAATAATACGCTGAAGTAGGCCTAATTAGATGAAAATGACCCGACTCGATATTTAAAATTATATAATGTGACCTAGCCTACTGGACTCCATAGCGGTATCGATAAGCTCAAACGTTAATGATTTCTGGGTTTTGAATATAGCGGAACCAGGTCCGTAGGATAGAGCCGGCTTTCGGAACGTAGACAGCGAAACTGCGCGCACACAGGCTGTGTGTGTGTGTATAGTGTGTGTGTGTGTGTGTGTGTGAGAGAGAGAGAGAGAGATAGAGAGATCGAGTGCGAAAGAGCGACCGTGATGCTGCTGGCTGCCGCGCGCAGCTGCTCAATTGCGAATATAGCCGATCTATTTTGTGTGAGTTAGCGGGGGAAAAAAATGTTTTGCAGACTGTAAAACACATGAATACATAGCCTAGACTACAGCCAAACCCTCTAAAATCCACTTGCCCGTCAGGGCAACCAAGAAGCAATCTCAACTTGCCCAAACATTATTTTCAGTTGCCCCGGGCAAGCGGGCAACCGTTAGTGTCAACCACTGCAGACAGACACACAGACAGACAGACACACAGACAGACAGACACACAGACAGAGAGACACACACACACACACACAGACAGACAGAGAGACACCCACGGACATACAGACAGACAGACAGACAGAGAGACAGACACACAGACAGACTGACAGACACACACACACAGACAGAGACACACACACACACACACAGACAGACACACACACACACACACACACAGGCTTCTGGACACAGCAGAAAGAGGGACTCATGTTCTAC
>NC_137211.1:2855511-2863011 GCF_949987685.1 Ammodytes marinus | reverse complement strand
CAGTTTTAATGGTCCTATCCGTCAGTTTTATTCCACTTTGAAGGCAGCGTTTCCCATCAATATTCCGTCACAAATATAAAACATGTACCAAACATGAGTGTGAAGCTTGTATGTAATTGTTATTATAACCACTTTTTAAATGATATTATGTCACAGAATGAATAAGCTGTTCCCCCCCCCCCCCCCCCCCGTCACTCCCACACACCCCTATGTGTTGTAAATGTATTGCTTAATAAAGTTTTTCTTTTTTCATACAAACTGTATTTATTTTTTATTTTTTACGATTATTTTTTGGCTTTTTTAAGCTTTATTATATAGTACAGAGTTGAAATGGGGAGACAGAGAGACAGAGAGAGAGAGAGAGAGAGAGAGAGAGGGGGGATGACCTGCAGTAAAAGTCCACGGGTCAGATTTGAACCCGCGACCACTGCAACGAAGGCCGGAGCCAATATGGTACGTTCGGTTCCAATCCACATACTTTCTACTATATAGTATGGTAGAAAAAAGATTGAGGATGTCCCGATTCTTGTAGCCAGATTTAGGATGGTTAGAAGTACCCGGATGCCCTACTACATCCGGCTGAGATTTTTAGTGTCGAAAGTAGCATCCTATTTGGGTGATTATGACCCACAATCCAGTGCGCACCGTAAGCAACGTCACATCGACGAAGCCTCCATATGAAAACAAACGGGGATGCGACGGATATAAAAGCAAGAGGCAAGATCAAGGCGCAATGTTATGATGAAATAAGTTAAAGTACGTTCCAAGTGTATGCCTCTGCAGGCCGTTCACTATCAGACAGTGTGTGTGTGTGTGTGTGTGTGTGTGTGTGTGTGTGTGTGTGTGTGTGTGAATGCCTCATGGTGTGTTAACTTTATATACAGTATATGTTAATTTAATCCTTCCCTCCCTCCCTCTTTCCCTCTCCCTCCCTGCCTCCCTCCCTCTCTCCCTCCCTCTCTCTCTCCCTCCCTCCTTCCCTCCCTCCCTCTTTCCCTCTCCCTATTATGCATTTAGTGCATAATAGCTGAACATTTTTTTTTGAATTATTTTTTTTCCCCTTAGAAAGGGTCTCATATATGTCCATATTTCTGCATATTTTGGACCAAGGCCTAGTGCCACAAATCTTGAAAGTGTCATAGTTGGAATGTCATCAGGTGCATTGTTTAACATTTAGAATTGTTCTTGTCCTTGAAGGCCACTGTAGCTTCTGTTATTATTCAAAAGGGTTGGGGTTACCCAGGGAGCGTTGCATTCTAGAACTTTGTAGAACTTTCTTGATGATGTCATATTACACACTGCACCTTTAAAGGTGCTACGAGGAACTTATATTTTCTGAAACGGTCTCATTTTTCCTGTGATAATCATAAATAACATGTTTAAGTGTATAACTGCACACTTATACATGTTTTTTGAGATAGAAGAAGCTGAATTATATTACTATGTTGTTAAGGAACACATACATGCCGGTGTTAAAGGTGCAGTGTGTAATATGACATCATCAAGAAAGTTCTACAAAGTTCTACAAAGTTCTAGAATGCAACACTCCCTGGGTAACCCCACCCCTTTTGAATAATAACAGAAGCTACAGTGGCCTTCAAGGACAAGAACAATTCTAAATTCTAAACAATGCACCTGATGACATTCCAACCATGACGCTTCCAACATGGCGGCGCCAATGCCTTGGTCCAAGGTATGGAGAAATATGGACATATATGAGACCCTTTCTAAGGGAAAAAATAATAATTAAAAAAAAAAAAATCAGCTATTATGCACTAAATTAAACGTACTTATGGATATTATAATTATTTTCTACAAAGTCTGCTAGGAAATAAAATACAAAATTCTACACACTGCAGGTTTAATATTGAAAAAAATTGTTATATGTTAAATATCGGCATTTTAAGACGTTTATGTATTGTAAATTACTTACTTTTTTTCTGCAGTTATTCTACAACTTTTTTAATTACACTTTCAACATTGGATACCTGGAAAAGAGACTGTGTGAACTACATTATAATTTTATTATATTAAATGTGGAAATCATATGTATCAACAATTTAGCGACAGGAGCAGATTTAGTCGAAGTGTCCTACATTCCCAGGTGTCTTGAACGCAACATCAGTTTGGCTACTCACTCAGGAGGAAGCAGCGTAAAGACGAAAAACTTGAAGGGAAATTCTCTGAACTCAACTAAAAGGTAATTCACCATTAATTGTTTTAAATCTTATCGTCATATAAAGCTGCTTAAATGGCTAAAGTTGTCTGTTAACCAAATCAAAAAGTTTTAAATTTAATCGTAAGAGTTGTACGTTGCTATGTCGGTGGTTTAGCCAAGTCATGGGCTAACGGTTAGCACCAACGGCTAACCGCTACCTTTGCTTTAAAAAGTCAATATAACTTAATTAAAACGGCTCCACACTTGTGAAACTTCTTGTATCAGACGGCAAACAACTTATTAAAGTGTTAAACCATTCAAATTGGCGATAGGAATACCGTACCATACTTTAAAATATGTATCTCATTGTTAGCCACGTAGCACTAAATGTCAAACCCTATTGAGTTCCTGTCAATATTTTTTTCTGATGATATGAGCTTCATGTTGAAAATGCCGTCAAATGTATTGATATGCCTGATAGGGACGTATACTATACTATATATTTGTAATTCACAATGTAAAATGTATTAATTATGTAGTGTACAATGCACAGTACTCTTTCAATTACACTGCAGACATTGTTATTTTAAGCACTGGTCAATTTCTAGATTTTTGTCTATTTTATCCTTCATAACATAACGTCATATTTCATATAAATGAAAAGTACAAAATGTACATTTAGGTGTTTTATTTTACTTAACTTTGTCTGTTTGCGTCTGTATTTTCAGCTAGTTTTTACGCGAATAAAAAATCGCCACTTCTAAAAGCACAAATTTTCCATAATCATTCTTAGAACTATTTTGAAGGTTATTACAGAAGGATTTGTTCATGAGTTGTCAATTGTCCGATTTATGAGACATTTTCATCTTCTATCTCAACCAATGCTTCCTGCTTTAAGTACCTTTTTGTTTCTCATTTAAAAAAATAACCAAACATGTTATGGAAAATAATAGTATTAATTTGCAAAACTGACAATTTTTTCCACTTTTTCTTGCACTTTTTCAGCGACATTCACACAGAGATCTAAAGATGTCTTCAGGTGCTCTGTTCCCCAGCCTGGTGAGCGGATCCAGAGGCAGCACCAGTAAGTATCTGGTGGAGTTTCGCGCCGGTAAAATGTCCCTGAAGGGAAACGTTGTGACACCGGACAAACGCAAAGGCACCGCGTACATCCAGCAATCCGATGACTCGCTCATTCACTTCTGCTGGAAGGACAGGACCTCCGGGAACGTGGACGATGTGAGTCAATGTCAACCAACAACTTCTGCAACTTTCAGGCTATGTGGTCTTATAAAAATCAAGATGTCATTTTATTTTTTTATTTTTTCTCTCAAAGATTATCTTTTGGCATTTTCAAGCCTTTTAATTGGATAGTGCAGAGTTGAAATGGGGAGTCAGAGAGATAGAGAGAGAGAGTGGGGGAATGACCTGCAGTAAAGGTCCACGGCTCAGATTTGAACCCGCAACCACTGCAATTAAGGCCGGAGCCAATATGGTACATGCTCTATCCACTACCGGAGTGCCCAAGTCATTTTTGAGGACATTTCTAAGACCCCTTCACATTCTTATCAAAGGCTCAGATTCCAGTGCAATACACAGAACATCTAGAATAAACATCATAGTAGTAATATTAATAATTGATAGGATTTATATAGCGCTTTTTTGGAGGTCATTCAAAGACGCTATAGTGATGGAAATATGGCTTTCAGGTCTTTATTTCAGAGCTGCAGTGACGTTGCCATCTTAGTTGTTCCATACTGGTCTATCTTGAATGGCTTATATGTTGTTATTTTGTTGTTCCAGGACTTGATCATTTTCCCTGATGACTGTGAGTTTAAGCGCGTGAGCCAGTGCACCACCGGACGCGTCTACGTGCTGAAATTCAAGGCCGGGTCCAAGAGGCTTTTCTTCTGGATGCAGGTAAATGAGGGATGATTCAGTTTAAAGGTGTAGTCAGTCTGTCAGTGCGTTTACATGCAGACTCATAATCGGGTAAATGAACGAATAAGTCTTCAACAGGACTTGTAAAATGCATGTAAACAGGGATTCTCGAGCAGGCGCAGAACGCAAACTCTGATATGCGATATCCGATCCCTGTATACATGCAGAGAGAATGCCGACTATGAACGAGTTATCTAGGTGTTCTTATCCGACTTTGCTTGTCCGTTAATGTGCCGATTTGTGTGCGAAGTAGATCGGATGAAGGTGTTTACATGCATTTTACAAGTCCTGTTGAAGTCTTATTCGTTTAGTTACCCGATTATGAGTCTGCATGTAAACGCACTGAGTGATTCTGGAGAAAGCGTGTTGTCAAAATCAGTGAATATCTCCTCATGATCCTCTACTTGTCCTGTTTTCTTTTGGGTGTTAATACACAGCCAAGGCTCTGTTAATGGGCATGTAAACAAAGCTGGCCCACTGTAGCTATCAATATGCCTGTTTTGTAGTTGTTAGGCTTTGTATTAAACACCAGATTTTTTTTTAAAGACAGGTAAATGGTAAATGGACTCCATTTATAAAGCGCTTTTCCCTGGTTTTTCACAGACTCAAAGCGCTTTACATTGTTTTGTACACATTCACCCAATTACACACACATTCATACACCGATAGCAGCGGCTACCACGCAGGGTGCAAGCTAGCTATCGGGAGCAATTTGGGGTTCAATGTCTTGCCCAAGGACACTTCGACATGTGGCGGGTAGGCGGGGGATCGAACCTCCGACCCTGCACTCCAGGGGCGACCTCCCTACCCACTGCCGCCCTACGATCATGAGGAGATAGTGACTGATTTTACCACAAAAAATCCTAAAAAAAAATCAAGAATTACTGACTCCATCTTTTACAAAGCAGAAGAAATGGAGAGTGGTGACATCTGTGTCCTCTTGTGTTCAGCAGATGGATGTTGAATAGAGAGAAACTGAAGTGGAAGAGGAGATATTATTACACTCAAGCTGAATGGATGTAATCAGTGTACTTGTCAGCCAGTCAGACATTTCATATTCCCTGCGTTCCGAATCGCATACTTTCTACTATTTAGTATGGTAGAAAAAAAGATTTAGGATGTCCCGATTCTTGTGACCAGATTTAGGATGGTTAGAAGTACCCAGATGTCCTACTTCATCCGGCCAAGATTGTTAGTGTTGAAAACTGCATCCTATTTGGGCGATTCTGATCCACAATCTGGTGCGCACGTGAAGTGACGTCACATCGACGAAGCCTCCGTATGAAAACAAACGGGGATGCGACGGATATAAAAGCAAGAGGCAAGATCAAGGCGCAATGTTATGATGAAATAAGAGAGTGAAGTATGTCCCAATAGTATGCCTACTGCATCCTAACTAGATTATTTTTATCGTAGGATGTAGAATAGAAAAAATAAAGATTATGCGATTCGGAACGCAGGGTCTGAAACAATCAAAAAAATTGAGCCTATTAATTTGATCTATTGAGAATTTTTGCTCTAATTTCAAACAATCCTTTTCCCCTCTATTCCCTCTCAGGAGCCCAAGACAGATAAGGACGAGGATAACTGTCGTAAGGTGAATGAGTTCCTGAACAACCCTCCCATCCCCGGGGCGGGGGGCAGCGGCGGAGGCAGTGGACACGAGCTCTCTGCTCTGGGGGGAGAGGGAGGCCTGCAAAACCTGCTGGGTAACATGAGCCACAACCAGCTCATGCAACTGATCGGACCAACAGGGCTCGGAGGACTGGGTGAGCAAGAGGGGGGATCGTTATTACCGTATTTTCCGCACTATAAGCCGCACTGGACTATAAGCCGCAGGTGTTTTAATGTTTAATTACCATATGTAAGAGTTTGTGCACAGAGGGGATTGCCGGGAAAGAGATGGCTGCTTGAGGAAGCTCCCATTTATTAACATTTCAACAAACAAGTTGCATATTTGCATAACGTATTCAACTGTTACCATTTAGAGCAATAGTAGACTAGCTACACAACATATACTGTGTAATAAACAAGTTTTAGCTTTGGTACATGACATTACAATGTATCGCATAAAAACATTTCGGGTTTTTTTTAGATTATCTTTTTGCATTTTCAAGCTGTGTTGGATAGTACAGAGTTGAACAGCCAATAAGAACAGAGAATCGGAGCCTCGCTCTGATTGGTCAAAGTGTCAGCTCATGTTAACTTTGACCAATCAGAAATCATATATCCCAGCTTTAAGTTTCTTTATTTGTCTATTTAGTTGGGATAGTTATTTGACTTTTTCATGCCATTAGAATGAGCCTTTTATATCTACATAGGAGCGGGGCGCTGAGGCCGCCATGTTGCACCGCCATGTTTCTACAGTAGCTCAGAATGGACAATCTATAGAATAAATAACTAAATACATCTTCACCTCATCACTTGATATTGTGTAAAGACTTGAGGCAGTGGTGGATGATGCCATCTTTAGTGACTATAGCTTCTTGTCCTTGAAGGCCACCGTAGCTTCTGTAAATTCCCCCAAAGAGAGGGATCAGCAAGGGGTCAGAGTTTATAATCTAGATTGTTTACCATTAGATGCTGCCAAAATACCTTTCTAAATACTTAACAAAGACCTTTTTATTTAATTTATTTGAATGTGAAGCTGAGTTGACAGCCACAGTATTGTAAGTTTCCCGTTTTGCTTTGTGTGTGTTTGTCTAAGGAGGTCTGGGAGCGCTAGCCGGACCGGGACTCGCCAACCTGCTGGGCAGCGGAGGACCGGCTACTAGCAGCTCCTCTTCAAGGTGAGACAGACAGACAGACAGACAGACAGACAGACAGACAGACAGACGCACTTTATATACTTCATTCTTATTATACTACAATTTTTTTACTCTTGTACATTTACCAAAAAAAAATCTTAAAATTTTACTTTATTCTCGTAATTAATTTTTTCCTCAGCGTGGCCCAAATATGAACGTGGCGCATCATTGCGTTGTACAACTGTACTTAGTATCGAACTTGTACTTTGTATTGTGTTTTATGTGTAACTGTGTTCTGCTGTCCATCTTGGCCAGGTCTCTCTTGAAAAAGAGATTTTAATCTCAATGAGACTAACCTGGTTAAATAAAGGATAAATAATAATAAAAAATTTCCTTCTGCTTTCACAAATAAGGAAATGCGTAATATGTGTTCCTGAACTATGTTTTTTTTTCTTGTAAAAAATGTAATAAATCACTCGTAATATAACGCCCTTCTTTCACTCGTAAATTTACAAATTTTTGTACTTTTTTCTCGTATTATTATTATTATTATTATTATTATTATTATTATTATTATTATTATTATTATTATTATTATTATTATTATTATTATTATTATTTAATCCTCTGTGGTCCTAATTCTCCTTCCTACAT
>NC_137211.1:2845511-2850511 GCF_949987685.1 Ammodytes marinus | reverse complement strand
GTCTCTCTCTCTCTCTGTGTCTCTCTGTCTCTCTCTCTCTCTCTCTCTCTCTCTCTCTCTCTCTCTCTCTCTCTCTCTCTCTCTCTCTCTAATAAAATGTCTTCTTAAACTTTCCGACGATACCAAATGCAATTCTCTGCTCTGTCTCAGGATAACTAGCTTCCACTTTGACCACCGTTAAAACCTTACTATGGCTGTGTTGTTAAAGCCCTACTAATGTCCTCCCCTCCTACATACTCAACATGTATATACTACACACTTAACCATCGTAGAAAAGTAACCTATCGATCCATACTCAAAATCTTCCCGGAAGTAAGTACTCATCTGGGCATTTCTCGCCTACACAAACTTGCATACACAACCGTCACATACTGAAATTGATGTCAAAATTAGTATGAGTAGGCCGTTGGTATGGCTTTTAGTATGAGTAGGACGTTAGTATGGCTTTTAGTATAAGTAGGACGTTAGTAGGGCTATTCGGGGCTCCTTTTTATTTCTATGGACCATTAGGTTTATTTTGAAAGGACATTGCGTTATATGAAACAGTGTCTATATGTGACCGAGCTTTACACTTGATTTCTTTCTGTCAGACCACAGGTTGTGTGATTTCTTCTTAATAAAAATCATATTGGCAAAACAAACACTGAAGACTCAAGAATACAGTTTGTATGGAAACTTGCCCTGAGTTCCAAATCTCATACTCTTTTTTTTTTTTTTTTCTTTTTTCTATTCTACATCTGACCATAAAAATGATCTATGGCGCCAGGATATTTTCTTCACCGGGGCTAAGGAGGGGCTTGACCAATATGTGAAAATTTGAGCCTCAATGTTTCTTGCATTTTGGCGACTTGAAAAGTGCACACTTAAGGGGAGGGAGGGAGTCAGGTTTAAATTAACATATACAGTGCTGCTCGAAAGTATGTGAACCCCTTGAGCATTTTGGAATTGTATTCAGTTTAACCATTAATCATACATTTTTATCAATACCAGAATTGTATGAATTGACAAACAAACATCTGTTATTTCATTTAAAAAATACTGGTATTGATAAAAATGAATTAATAATGGTTAAAATAAATACAATTCCAAAAGGCTCAAAGGGTTCACAAACTTTCAAGCAGCACTGTATATAAGGTTAACACAACACCAGGCATTCACACACACACACACTGTCTGATAGTGAAGGGCCTGCAGACCCACTGGTTGTGTGTTAAAGTCAGAGATCGTGTGTGTTCATTCCATTTCAAAACGATATAGGTTACACTGTTGTTTTTTTTCACTCAAAACGATATAGGTTACACTGTTGTTTTTTCACTCAAAACGATATAGGTTACACTGTTGTTTTTTTCACTCAAAACGACATAGGTTACATGAGGCAGCCTTTCGTATTACATCTGCTTCTGTCGCTAAATTATTGTTGTTGTTTGGTGTTGTTTTTCGTCCTGCTGTAGGCCTATATTTCTACATTTAGTATCATGAAATTATAATGTAGTTGACAGTCTCTTTTCCAGATATCCAATTTAGAAAGTGTTACCAAAAAAGTTGTAGAATAACTGCAGACAAAATAAGCTCTAAAGTAATTTACAATACATAAACGTCTTAAAATGCCGATATTTAACATATAACATTGTTTTTCAATATTAACACCGGCATGTATGTGTTCCTTAACAACATAGTAATTTAATTCAGCTTCTATCTCAAAAAACATGTATAAGTGTGCAGTTAGACACTTAAACATGTTATTTATGATTATCACAGGAAAAATGAGACCGTTTCAGAAATATTTAAAAGTTCCTCGTAGCACCTTTAACGTGTCAGATGGTTAAAATAAAACAGACGACAGATTTCCAGACGTATGACTGTTTTTATTTCAGAGTGTCTGAGGGAAAAGGCACTAAACCAAACCGGGAGAGTGTCATTGACTTTGAATGGGAGAGAGAGGGAGAGAGAGAGGGAGAGAGAGTGCAGCCAGTTACACTTAATGTTCCCAAGTGTCTGTGTCGTCCGATTGTTCTTGAAGGCAGCGAGACTTCCTCCTGTGTCGTGGGCGCGCAGTGGGAGGGTTTCCTGGCGACGACACGCTCGTGCTCGCGCTCCCGGTTGTGACAGCTCTCCCGGTGTAGCCGTTAGCTCCGTGTGTCTGTTATACTAACGAACGACTGCCGTTTGAATGGTTTAACTCAAATCTGAGATGCCAGTATTATAATCAAGAAATAACAATAGTGATAATAGATTAATATCGTGTTAAGCGAGCGTCACCGTGGACAAAATTATAACTGAAAGACACACTGCGGTTGGTTGGAGGAAAATCAGGTAAGAATTTACCAGTTAGCAGTTAGGTGGCTTTGCTATATGCTGCTGCTGCTGCTGCCCTTGGATTAGTTAGCACGCTAAATGCTAGCTAGTTGATTCAAACCAGGCTCACGCTAAAGACACTGGATAACAAACATGGATGCGGTGTGTGTGTGTGTGTGTGTGTGTGTGTGTGTGTGTGTGTGTGTGTGTGTGTGTGTGTGTGTGTGTGTGTGTGTGTGTGTGTGTGTGTGTGTGTGTGTGTGTGTGTGTGTGTGTGTGTGTGTGTGTGTGTGTGTGTGTGTGTGTGTGTGTGTGTGTGTTCCTCTTGGGAGATTATCCGCTTTAACCACGGCGTTGAATCCTACAGCCGACCGGTATATTCTAGCTTCGTTGCCAGTCACGAACGCACTAAGTGAAGGCAGGTTTAATTTTTTTGTAATATATTTTTTTTACTTACATATGTAAATATAAACGCCAGCAAATTTACAAATCAAAATGCAACTGTATTCTAAACTTCCCGAGCGATTAATATGCCAGTCAATTCAATAACCTGGTTATAGCCTATCTGAGAATAATAGCATTGGCCAAAATATCGTTCATTTGGATAGACAAATATGCCTATAACTCTTTTCAGATGCTTACTAACAGTCTAATAACTCCCCAATTAACATAAGTGGAATGATTGTGTGGATTTGGGGTTCACATGGGCTATAACACTGTTATTTCTCCTAATAATAAAAAGTGCAAGGAACGTTTTTTAGGGCTTATTTAGAAATTATAAAATAGAGTACAGTAGTGGTGTGTGTGTGTGTGTGTGTGTGTGTGTGTGTGTGTGTGTGTGTGTGTGTGTGTGTGTGTGTGTGTGTGTGTGTGTGTGTGTGTGTGTGTGTGTGTGTGTGTGTGTGTGTGTAATCTGTCTTATTGTTCTCGCCTGTCTTTGGAAAAATTGCAGTGACAGGTGCAACTCCCCATGCAATTTGATTAACAGCACGTCAACACAATAGCCATGCTGTTTATTCAGGCATCTATAGCTAGGAACATATTCCCATTGTATTGTTCTTAATGGGACTGTGTTCCTATTATTGTTTTGCTTACGAGTGAATCTGAAATAGCTGAATTGAGCTAGTGTCGCTGTGTCTTCAAGTGATGTGTATATGAAGTGGCAGGTGGGTTTACGAACTGGATTGTGTGTGTGTGTGTGTGTGTGTGTGTGACGGTGCATGCATTTTCAGCATGTTATTAAGAAGAAAATGTCTCATAAATCAGACAATTAACAACATATGAACAAATCCTTCTGTAATAACCTTCAGAATAGTGCTGAGAATGATTATGGAAAGTTTAATTGATGTAAGTGCTTTAGAAGTTGGAGATTTTTGGATCAGAGTATTGAAAAAAAAAATTATGTTGAGATAATGTCCGTTAAAGATGGTTGTATAGGAGAAATATACAGACGCAAACAGACAAGGTTTAGTCAAATAAACACCTGAATGTACATGTTGGACCTTTTGATTTATACTAGTATGAAAGAAGACATGTTATGGAGGATAAATAGACAGACATCTCAAAATTGACCAGTGCCTTGGCCCGCAGTGTCTGAGCTTAAACAATTTATGAAAAAAAGCACCAACGTCAATAAGGGGTCTTTTCCCGCAAGTGAAAAACGTCATATATGAGTCAGTGTTTTCAATAACAAATCCTTTTGTTTTCTGAGTCAGTGTGTGTGTGTGTGTGTGTGTGTGTGTGTGTATATAAGCCACATATAGTAGCAGAAAATATAGGTATTGGGTGGGCTATCAAAGGCAGGATGAAAAATGTTCTCTGTGTGTGTGTGTGTGTGTGTGTGTGTGTGTGTGTGTGTGTGTGTGTGTGTGTGTGTGTGTGTGTGTGTGTGTGTGTGTGTGTGTGTGTGTGTGTGTGTGTGTGTGTGTGTGTGTGTGTGTGTGTGTGTGTGTGTGTGTGTGTGTGTGTGTGTGTGTGTGTGTGTGTGTGTGTGTGTCATCGTCTGTGTGTGTGTGTGTGTGTGTGTGTGTCTCATCGTGTGTTTGGTTAGTATGGCCTATAGTGACTCAGACTGTATTAAAGCCATGTCCCATCAAATCAGGTTACACCTATTGGACTGTAGTAGGGCAGAGAGGGGGATTACCGCTATGCTACTGTAGTGCAGTGACACTGTTTACTGCTAGGGATGCAACGGATCTCAATATAAAATACCACAGTACAGTACTCCATCCACGGTTCATTTTCTTGAGAATTGCGGCTTTTTGGGGGGCATTTTCAAGCTTTTATTAGACAGTACAGTTGAAATGGGGAGACGGAGAGAGAGAGAGAGAGGGGGGGGGGGGGGATGACCTGCAGTAAAGGTCCACGGGTCGGATTTGAACCCGCGACCACTGCAACGAAGGCCGGAGCCAATATGGTACGCGCTCTATCCACTACACCACCGGAGTGCCCCGATATTCACTGATTTTGACAAATTTCAGCATTCTCCAGAATCACTGACTCCACCTTTAATCGGTCTGTGTGTGTGTGTGTGTGTGTGTGTGTGTGTGTGTGTGTGTGTGTGTGTGTGTGTGTGTGTGTGTGTGTGTGTGTGTGTGTGTGTGTGTGTGTGTGTGTGTGTGTGTGTGTGTGTGTGTGTGTGTGTGTGTGTGTGTGTGTGTGTGTGTGTGTGTGTGTGTGTGTGTGTGTCTATTCTGATTCTGACA
>NC_137211.1:2818011-2833011 GCF_949987685.1 Ammodytes marinus | reverse complement strand
CTCTCTTTGTGTTGTTTTTACAGGTGAGAGGGTGAGTGTGTGAGAGAGAGAGAGAGAGAGAGAGTGTGTGAGAGTGAGAGAGAGAGAGAGAGAGACACCATGGAGCAACAGAGACAGAGATCTCTCTCCACGTCAGGAGAATCTCTCTACATCATCCTGGGACTCGACAAGTCGGCCACTACAGACGACATCAAGAAATGTTACAGGTATACATATGTTCACACACACACACACACACAGACAGACAGACAGACAGACAGACAGACAGACAGACAGACAGACAGACAGACAGACAGACAGACAGACAGACAGACAGACAGACAGACAGACGCACAGTAGCAGTCTCAAATGCTTTACTAGTGATTGTATCAGCCATTAATTGTTCATGTACACTCAGGTTTTTTTTTTCACAATATATTTGTTGACATTTTTCTTACAACACAAACAAACAAACACCTGCACCGTCACAACATACACAACATCAAACAAACAAAAGATTTACGCTGAAGTTTATGCAAATGAACAGCAACATCGCCGAAGCAGCAGCCAATGGCAGAGTGAAAGAAGTAACTCATGAGGGCCATTTAAAGAAAAATAAATGTGATTTTGAATAGGCGCAACCTGAGGGCCCACTGGGGTTTTTGATGCTTTTGATGTGAATAAGCAAGACCCACTGTGAGGCTTTGTTATCCATTATCATCCCAGACCCTGACCTTTGAGTTGGAAAGGATGTGGATACCTTTAGAATTCCATTTAAAACACAGCTTTTCGGGGGGCGCCCTTAGCTCAGTTGGTAGGCCGTCCCCCCCCCATGGGCCTCGGCCAGCAGCGGACCCGGGTTCGATTCCAGCCCGCTGTCGTTCTCTGCATGTCACTCCCCTCTCTGCCCCATTTCAACTCTACACTATCAATAAAGCATTAAAATACCAAAAAAATATCTTAGAAAAAAAAAAAAAAAAAATGCTTTTCAGTCTGGCTTTATTCAAGTGTTTTTACTTTTTTTAACTGACTAGTATACTAGTGTTTTCCACTTTTTATGTTTAGCACTTTGAGTTTCACTTTGCTGTATGACTTGTGCTATTTAAATAAAGATTAAATGATTTGTAAATTGATGAAAACTCCTCCTGTAATATTGATGTTATATGTTTTGAGCCACTAGAGGGAGTCAGAGGCCTGTTACTGACTCTCACTGTCTCACTTTCACTGCAATATTTATGTCTTTATTTGACCAATATCTTAAATTGGGCCTTTTAAATTAGACGTTACAAGTTCTCAAAATAATACACATAAAATACATAAAGGTACAATGGCCACAAATGTATCTTTTTCAACCCCTTTAACCAGAGCAAAATGTTTGTTCACCAAGACACAATCAAAGGTTTTGATTTGATTTGATTCAATTTATTTCAGACATATCAAACATACAAAACAAAATGAAAAGCATGGAAATACAATAAACAAATTATGTTTTCACAAAAAAATTAATAAATAATAATAATTATCTGTATTTCTGAGATATTCCTGAAAAGGAGCAGGAAGAAGTATACACTGAAAAGGAGCAGGAAGAAGTATACACTTGTCATTTCAGTTACATTTTTTTATGACTTGCAATTTTGATTTTATAGTATATAATCAATCATACATGATCGAGTATGTTACAAATAAACAGATAGCCTCTCCCACCCAACCCCGTAACCTAAAGGGTCCAGCTTACTTATTACAGGGCGGCTTAATTCTTAAACAGACGTAAAAAAACACAATGTAATTCAGTGCCATTCCTAAACCTTTTCCATTTTGTCTTCTTCACAGGAAAAAAACTATATAAAAATAGCATTCTTTGCACTGATGGTCTCGTTTGCTGTTACATGTAATTTATGATCGTCAGAGGAAAAATTAGACTGTTTCAGAAATATTTAAAAGTTCCTCGTAGCACCTTTAAGTGCCATTATCTAAACCTCCATTTCGTCTTCTTCACAGGAAACTTGCGTTGAAGTTTCACCCTGATATTTTTTAGTGTATTTTATGTATTTTTGAGAAAAGAAAATGCTCACACCAAACCAGATTCACACAGGTTGTCATTTAAAGGTGCAGTGTGTAATATGACATCATCAAGAAAGTTCTACAAAGTTCTAGAATGCAACACTCCCTGGGTAACCCCACCCCTTTCGAATAATAACAGAAGCTACAGTAGCCTTCAAGGACAAGAGCAATTCAAAATTTTAAACAATGCACCTGATGACATTACAACTATGACACTTCCAAAATGGCGGTGACAAGGCCTTGGTCCAAAGTATGGAGAAATACGGACACATACTATATGAGACCCTTTCTAAGGAAAAAATAATAATTCTAAAAAGAAAATTCAGCTATTATGCACTAAATTAAACGTACTTATGGATATTATAATTATTTTCTACAAAATCTGCTAGGAAATAAAACCCCAAATTCTACACACTGCAGGTTTAAGCCATTTTTTAACCTCCACTGTTTATCTTTATTTCACAGGAAACTGGCGTTGAAGTTCCACCCTGATAAAAACCCGGACAACCCCGACGCGTCAGAGAAGTTTAAGGAGATCAACAACGCTCACTCCATCCTGAGCGACGTCACCAAGAAGAACATCTACGATAAGTACGGCTCCCTGGGGCTCTACGTCGCCGAGCAGTTTGGAGAGGAGAACGTCAACACCTACTTTGTCCTGTCCAGCTGGTGGGCAAAGGTGAGAGGAGGGCAGGGGTTGGGAAGATGTTTTTATTTTATTTTTTTTATTATTATTATTATTATTATTGTTATTATTATTATTATTATTATTATTATTATTATTATTATTATTATTATTATTATTATTTATCTTTTAGTTTTATTATTTTTATTATTGTTCTTTTATTTTATATATTTTTATTTTTATATTTTTATTCAAAAAATTTTAGTAATATTTTTTTATTGTATCTATATATATTTTTTACTTTTTTTTTACTTATTTATTTAATTTAATTTAATTTATCTTTTTTTAATTTAATTTAATTTTTTTATCCACAAATTAATACAACATAACAGACATATACAGTACATACATGAAAAATAAGCATGCATAGATGTACCGAATCATTATGAGAACGTCAACACCTACTTTGTCCTGTCCAGCTGGTGGGCCAAGGTGAGAGGGGGGCAGGGCAATTTTTTGACAATTTAATATATATTTTTTTTTTAAAGGCCGAAGCCGTCTCAAACTCAAAAAACATATCCGCAGCCATCTTTGATGTTTACTATCACGGCTTTGACGGCGCATGATGCACAGCACTGTCGTCATCCGGATACATCCGCCCCAGAGCACCATACAAAGGGCTCTGGCCCGCCCATATCTGAAAGAACGATTTGATTGGCAGCTCAGGATTTACTGTCTTCTAGTGTGAGCCCCAGCATTAGCTAAGGAGGAAACAAATTTGCTTGTTAAATATCTAACCCATCTCTCTGTCTCTTTCTCTCTCTCTTTCTTTCCCTCTCCCTCCCTCCCTCCCTCCCTCCCTCCCTCCCTCCCTCCCTCCCTCTCCCTCTCTCTCTCTCTCTCACTCTCACTCTCTCTCTCTCTCTCTCTCTCTCTCTCTCTCTCCATCCATTTATCCATCTCTCCATCCAGGCCCTGTTTGTGTTCTGCTGCCTGTCCACTGGCTGCTACTTCTGCTGCTGCCTGTGCTGCTGCTGTAACTGCTGCTGTGGGAAGTGTAAACCCCGGCCGCCCATGGACCAGGAGCCCGACTTCTACATCTCTCCTGAGGACCTCGAGGCCCAGATGACTACAGACGAGAGAGGTGTGTACGGTGTGTGTGTCTGTGTGTGTGTGTGTGTCTGTCTGTCTGTCTGTCTGTCTGTCTGTCTGTCTGTCTGTCTGTCTGTCTGTGTTCTGTCTGTGTGTGTGTGTGTGTGTGTGTGTGTGTGCGTGGGAGGGTGGTCTGTGTGTGTGTGTGTGTGTGTGTGTCTGTGTGTGTGTGCGTGGGAGGGGGGTCGGTGGGTGTGTGTGTGTGTCTCTGTCTGTGTGTGTGTCTCTGTCTGTGTGTTTGTCTGTCTGTCTGTCTGTATGTCTGTGTGTGTGTGTGTGTCTCTGTCTGTGTGTGTGTGTGTGTGTGTGTGTGTGTGTGTGTGTGTGTGTGTGTGTGTGTGTGTGTGGAAGCTCAGGTGACTTTTGAACATGAACACACAGCCGTCTTCATCAGATAGGGCCGCGATGGAGAGCAGCGAGTCATCGTTCACGGGCACAGAGACCCCGCCTCTTTATAGCGCTCTGTCTCCTGATTGGATAAAAAACAAGCGGCCAGATACTCAAAATTGTATCTGGCAATTAGTGAGAAGCTGAATGACCGGGAGACCTGTGTTATGAACTGTGCATACTGTTTAAGATAGATAGATAGATAGATAGATAGATAGATAGATAGATAGATAGATAGATAGATAGATAGATAGATAGATAGATAGAGACCTGTGTTATGAACTGTGCATACTGTTTAAGTGATTGCTGTATAAATATAGTGATTTAACACGTATATTAATAATAAAATATCACTTACTTCTCCTTTTAAATTTACAAGAAGTGGGTGGATAGTTATCATATATTAAATAAAGATGATAGCAAGTTGTAGCCTTGAAATCCAGACCCTGATATCTTGAATAGATAGAGGGTCTGGCCACGATCAATAGTAATTTCCAACTCAAGGGGCGGCTCCTACTCGTGCATTTCAAATGCCACTGCATGCAGTTGGATAGCACTACAACCAATCAGAGCGATGCACAAGGTGACGTATTAAGCCCTGTTCGTTTAGCGAACAGCTGTTAAACTGTTAAATGAAACGTTTGCCGTTGTCGGTCGGCAAAACAGAACATTCCACTTACTTGCTAATGAAAGATTTGAGTGCCGTCTTCCAAATCGTAAAGGGTCGAGGCCAAAGCAGTCTCAAACTCACACAACATATCCGCAGCCATCTTTGATGTTTACTATCACGGCTTCAACGGCGCATGCACGTCACTGTTGTCATCCGGTTACGTCCTCCCCAGAGCACCATATAAAGGGCTCTGGCGCGCCCATATTAGATAGAACCAATTGAAACATGAGTCAGAATTTCTCGACCTTTTTGAAAAAGCTTCAACGGAGAGTGTCCAGACCAACGGGCGCAGCAAATTTAATTTGCCAGCGCCTAGTGGCAGGTCTGGGAATGCCAGCGCCTAGTGGCAGGTCTGGGAATGCCAGCGCCTAGTGGCAGGTCTGGGAATGCCAGCGCCTAGTGGCAGGTCTGGGAATGCCAGGCTAAGCAATTTGTACACCTTGTAAACACCATGTTTACCCTCCATGTGGAATTGCGACAGAATGTTTTTCCGGTAACACAAGGACAGATAAACGGAACACAAACACTCTCATGATGGAGTAACATTCTAATGGTTACACAACGTTGCACACACACACACACACACACACACACACACACACACACACACACACATACACACACACACACGACGTTGCACCACTTCTGACTTATCTAATATAGAGGGCGAAATTATGGTTTAAGCCTCAAACAATCAATAAATAAATGCATATACAACTGTGTAAATAAATAAATTAAGAAATGTATGTTAACAACAATTTGAAATTCATTCACTTTTATATATGTGTATGTACTTAATCTGTGTGTGTGTGTGTGTGTGTGTGTGTGTGTGTGTGTGTGTGTGTGTGTGTGTGTGTGTGTGTGTGTGTGTGTGTGTGTGTGTGTGTGTGTGTGTGTGTGTGTGTGTGTGTGTGTGTGTGTGTGTGTGTGTGTGTGTGTGTGTGTGTGTGTTTCTTCCACAGACGGTGGCGGTGATCCCATCGTAATGCAGCCGTCCTCAGCCACAGAAACCACCACGCTCACCTCTGATGCCCACCACAGCTACAAGACAGAGGCTTACTAGACACACACACACACACCACACACACACACACACACACACATACACACACACACACACACACACACACACACACACACACACACACACAATCAGACTCACACACACACACACACACACACAAATTCACATGCTTAACAACTTTCCTGTTAGTTAATCTGTTTTCATTCATCTACACCAGTAATTAATAAAACCAAACACACACACACACACACAAACATTCATCTCACTTACAGTATCAATTAATAACACACACGCGCACACAATCAGACACACAAACACACACACACTAACACTCAACAGCTTTCTTGACAGTCTTTTTTCCTAAGTAATTAATACCACCTCACACACACACACACACACACACACACACACACACAGACACGTACACACGCACAGACACGTACACACACACACACAGAAGACACGTACACACACAGACACAGACACGTACACACACACACACACACACACACACACACACACACACACCAGCAAAATCTACGTACTGTTACTTACAGTCATCATGAGCTCGACAGCTCAAACCCACATTTTAAATTTTAACTTTTTTATAAAATTTAAATTTAACATTTTAATGGAGTGAACGGAGAAGGAGGAAGAGAAATAAATTAGGATAAACAAAACATTAAAATTCTTCTTTTAACATTGGTTATAGTTAAGACTTGAATTATCCAGTTTTATCACATGTTTATGCTTGATAACAATCAGACGCACAAATAGGGGGATTTTAAAGGGACATGGCAACCCCTTTCAAAGCGTAGAGGCACATCAATACTGTATAATATGGTTTTAACCTGAAAGTGGACTGCACACAATTTAGGCAAAATTGTGAGAAAGAGAAATTCCTTTGATGTACAGGTCTAAAAAAAATGCATTTTCGTTATGTTTCTAAGCACAAAATGTCTCATAAATCAGACAGTGAACAACATATGAACAAATCCTTCTGTAATAACCTTCAGAATAGTGCTGAGAATGAGTTTGGAAAGTTTAGTTGATGTAAGTGCTTTGGAAGTTGAGAATTTTTCTGTTTCAAAGTATTGAAAAAAAAAAAAACTAACGTTGAGATAATGTCCGTTTTAAAGATGGTTGTATAGGAGAAATATACAGACGCAAACAGACAAGGTTTAGTCAAATAAACACCTGCATTTGTTTTGCTGTTGTGGAAAATGGAAAAACCAGGAACATACTTTTGAGCAATAGTTTATATATAGCTTTACAGGCTGATTTATCCTTTCCAAGTACGATCCGTGTGACGTACATTTCGCTATCTGCCAACGTCCTGTGAAAGTAGGTCAGTGATCCTGTCTATATGTTGTAAGTGGGGAGTTGATAGGGCTGGGTGAATGGGGGGCGGGGTTATCTGTCCTCAGTGACCCCCTAATGAACTTCATAACACAGGACCCCCTTTCCAATATGGAGGCAGCCCACACTACAGCAGGACTAAAAGCCTTTTGTAAAACTAGTCTAAAAAAATTAATATATGATATCACCTGTTATTTGCCCTCTTCCTCCTTCACTCCTTAATTCTTACATTTTTTAAGTTAACTTCCATTTTCTCTCCACTTATAAACGAAGGACCTTCTCTGAATTGCACTGAAAGCTGTGTGTGTGTGTTTTTCAGTGTGTGTGTGTGTGTTTCAGTGTGTGTGTGTGTTTCAGTGTGTGTGTGTGTGTTTCAGTGTGTGTGTGTGTGTGTGTGTTTCAGTGTGTGTGTGTGTGTGCTGAGCCGTTGCACACAAAGTCCAGTGTTATTAGAGAATACATATACAAGTACAGATATCTCATACATTATTGACCTCACCTGAAGTAGCACACACACACACACACACACACACACACACACACACACACACACGCTCTCACACACACACATTTACACACACACACACACACTGATCGACCCCCTTTTGTTTGTTTGTTTGTTCCTAGTTTCCATCTTGTTTTGTGAGGAGGTATAAGATGCCGTACATGTCGTGTAAACTGTCCGTGTAGATTTGACGTCGCTATATTTTCTTTGCGTTGGTCGGAAAAAGAAAAAATTTGAATTCAAATTCTTTCTTTCTCGTTTGTTTTTTTTCTTCTTCTATTTCGTTTCTGTAGATTTCTGCTTTTCATAGAATTTTGTTTTCCTCGTTACCGAAAGGGAGGATACTGATATCCCAAGTCTTGTCCCATGTGTGTGTGTGTGTGTGTGTGTGTGTGTGTGCGTGTGTGTGCGTGTGTGTGTGTGTGTGTGTGTGTGTGTGTGTGCGTGTGTGTGTTTGTGTGTGGCTGAAGAAGTATAGATACACACACCCTCCTACTTAGCAACCCAAGAGCATTTTACAACAACCGGACTGATTTTAGTTTGCGAATACATTTTTTTTCCCCAATGACACTATTTTTCTTTAATTTTTTCTTTTAGTGTTTTCGTTTATTTGTCTCACACTAGTAGCACTCCATCTCCGCTATGTTTAGGAGGAAATAACCAGTTGTTTTTTTTGCGTCAACTATTTAGATATTTTGGTAAAAGCACAAACAAGACAATTTATTCAATCAAACATTATGTATTAAAACATATCACGAGAAGTTTAGAAAGTCTCTTCCATTGCGGTTCCGACTTTCCCAAAAATGTTAAATTTTTAAAAGGTTGTTCCAGGGAATCTGCAGGTTCATAAAGAAATGTATACGATTAAAAGTCCTAAACTAGCTCAGTTTTAAAGCTACGAAAAGATATAAATTTACCCTTTCATGCTTTGGTATTTCTACAGCTGTCTAAAAGCTTGTATATGCGTGGCGGGTTAATGCTATAATTGTTCATCAGTTACTTATAACTTTGAAAAACGTTTCGAAAAAAAATAATAATAATTTACGCCAAAAAATAGGGAAAAAAATTGTTGTATATCAAGTGAATACATGTATATACTATAAAATCCCCGAAATTCTCTATTACATAAGCACAAACTATAGTTAATAATCTCGTCAAATTTAGTCAAAAAATTCAAACCGGGATGAAAAAGGTGGCTATTTGTCCATGTTAAAAAGAAAATAATAATAAAAAAAAAAAATTTATGAAACCTGCAAATTCTCTGCTGATTTGTTTTGAGCTACACATCATCCAACCACGATAAAAACATTGTTAAAAAAAACCCCAAAATCCTTCTTTCTATGTCTCTCTTCGTCCCTCTCTTTCAACCAAACATGCAACTACAGTGTGTGAGCGAATGCAACGTTAAAACACACACACTTGGACTCTAGAAATCTTCCACTTTTAGACCTTAAAAAGACTGAAAATATAACAAAAAGTAAGTGTGAATATAGCGACCAGATGATTATAATACTGAAGCATTTATTATTTTATTTATTTTATTTTGCTTATGTTTGTTTTTAATAATTAATAAAGGCTAGCTGGTATGTGAAAGGGGATGTATAGACTCTTAGATGTTATTGAAACCCATTTTTTGTCAACGGAATCGGCGAAATCGGTAAAAAAAAATCAAAAAAATCTGCTGTATATAGGCTACACGCAGACGCACAGTGCTTAGAGAATCGTAGATCATTTTTTTTTTGTTTTAATGTTTGTTTTTGTTTTTAATGTTTTTAGCATGAACTGATAATGTTTGAGTCTGTCGGAGGACGTGTGGGGAAATGAAATGACCTGATGTACTGTTGTAAAATAAATGTTTCCGATGCTTCAGAGATTGTCTATTGTGACTGAGTTTTTTGGGGGGGGGAAAATTAAAAATGCTTGATTTAATTAATTATGTTATATTATTATTAACCTTTATTTCTACAGGTAAATCCCATTGAGACCGAAGACTCTTTTTCAAGGGACACCTGTTTTCCTTTCCCACGTTACCATTCTCACACACACACATTCGTACACCGATAGCAGGCCAACTATCGACATTCACACGAGGCAAGGTGGGTGAAGTGTCTTGCCCAAGGACACAACAACTGTGACACAGGTGGCAGGGCGGGGATCGAACCTCCAACCCTTTGATCATCGGCCGACCCGCTCTACCACCTGAGCCACAGTCGCCCCATTTTTATTATTGTTGTATAATTACCTCAAAGCTGCTCCGAGGAACTTTCAGTTTGTTTTAACTTAATCTTGCCCCCCCATTGGACAAAAGTGTTTTTACTACGCCAGCTGTTGTTCCTGGGTGAGCGTATACCCACGACAAAGGCATTAAGAAAAACTATATAGAAATAGCATTCTTTGCACTGATGGTCTCGTTTGCTGTGACATGTAATTTATGATCATCGGAGGAAAAATGAGACCGTTTCAGAAATATTTAAAAGTTCCTCGTAGCACCTTTAACAATATAGCAAAGACAGACATTATATTATTACAAGTGTATAAATACTGCAAAAAATATATTCTTAAAGCTATAGTGCGCAATTTTTTCATATAAATGAATGCCGGTTACATTCAAGCCATCACCAAACGAGTTGACATGAAGTTGGTTAAGCCCTCAACTCTGCAATTCTGGAGAACGCTTGTCATGGGTACGTAAACAAGGTATGTAACTAAAGGGGCCGACCTTTCTGATATACTAGGCTATGTATTAACACTGACCCTGCGTTCCAATCCCCATACTTTCCTACGATTTAGTACGCTGGAAAAGGATTTAGGATGTCCCCAATATATGCATGTCAATTGTAGTATGGTGAAAATACATGAATGCTCCACTAACTCCAATAGCATTTTGCAGTATTCATCTTCATTCTTGACATTTCTCGACATAATGAAAAAAAAAAAATCCTTATCTGCTTTTCTTTTTCTCTCCTGTGGCCCTAAAACTCTTCTGTACTTTAGTATGTAGTGGAGTAAAAAGAAAAAGTATGTGATTTGGAATGCAGGGTGGGTCTTTTTTCTCTGCACACACACACACAGTACAGACAGGTAGCAGATCATGAGGAGATATTCACTGATTTTGACATAAAGTAATTAAGACAACAAGTGTTCTCCAGAATCTAATCTGTAATTGACTACATCTTTGATTATCAGTGCATATTAAAATGCAACAGCACCGTCAAGAGGCCTGTGTGTGTGTGTGTGTGTGTGTGTGTGTGTGTGTGTGTGTGTGTGTGTGTGTGTGTGTGTGTGTGTGTGTGTGTGTGTGTGTGTGTGTGTGTGTGTGTGTGTGTGTGTGTGTGTGTGTGTGTGTGTGTGTGTGTGTGTGTGTGTGTGTGTGTGTGTGTGTGTGTGTGTGTGTGTGTGTGTGTGTGTGTGTAACACTAGTAAGAGCACAGCCCGGCAGTGTCTTAATCCGTCCACATTCCAGCCACTGCCTGATATGGGCTGTGTGTGTATGTGTGTCACTGACTGTGTGTGTGTGTGCGTGTCACTAACTGTGTGTGTGCGTGTTTCACTGACTCTGTGTGTGTGTGTGTGTGTCACTGACAGTGTGTGTGTGGGTGTTACTGACTCTGTGTGTGTGTGTGTGTGTGTGTGTGTGTGTGACTGACTGTGTGTGCGTGTGTGTGACTGACTGTGTGTGTGTGTGTTTCACGGACTCTGTGTGTGTGTGTGTGTGTGACTGACTGTGTGTGTGCTTGTAACTAACTCTGTATGTGCGCTCGTGTGTGTGTGTGTGTGTGTGTGTGTGTGTGTGTGTGTGTGTGTGTGTGTGTGTGTGTGTGTGTGTGTGTGTGTGTGTGTGTGTGAAACCCGACCTCCCACCCAAACTTAAATCAGTCCTCCCCTGTCCGCCTCACATGGGGGTCGTCTTCTGGTTACATTACTGTGGATGGTGTGGAGGAAGCTGCTAACAAACACGCTTCACCAGTCCTTACTTGTGTGGAAAAATAACAGAATTCAGTGTGTGTTTGTGTGTGTGTGTATGAGTGTGTATTTGGTAGACTACCGGCAAATGTAGTGGCATTGTCAAGTGTCAAAGGAGCTAAAGAAGAATTTTAAATAACTCCGAGAGGACATTACAACCTAATTCTTGCTTTATTTTTAAATTTTTTCGGGGAATATAATTTTTCTTTCTTCAACGGATGGATTTATATTCGACTCTGTGGCCTCGACGTAAGATAGTTTGCAGTGTGGACATATCACCAGTTATTGGCTATGAAGATTGAACTGCGAGTGAACCTGGACCCAAGCTATCGTATGTTCACATCTGTGACTGGCTAAAAGTAAGTAGGGAATTTCCAGAGCGTTCGTGTTGCCCTTTGCGCGCAGTGAAGTACAATCATATGAAAAAGTTTGGGAACCCCTCTCAGCCGGCATTATAATTGACTCTGCTTTCACAAAAAATATATAAAAGTGGTATGTCTTTGATTTACCAGGAACAGCTAAGTACTGGGATGTTTTCCAAACAAAGATTTTTTGAAAAGCAGTATTTGGTTGTATGAAATAAAATAAAATGTGAAAAACTGGCTGTGCAAAAATATGGGTACCCTTGTGGTTTTGTTGATTTTAATGCCTGTAACAGCATGTAAAACTGATGAATTTAAACACAAAGTTGGTTGGATTATGTTGTTAAGCCTTGAACCTCATAGAAATGTCTGTTTAATCATGAGAAAATGTATTTTAGGTGCCTAAATGCAAGTTGCACTTCTCTTTGACTCTCTGCTGAAGTGAGACAGAATGGGATCATCAAAACTGCTCCCAAACGATCTTAAAAACAAAGATTATTCATTATCATGGTTTAGGGGAAGGCTACAAGAAGCTTTCCCAAAGGTTTCAATTGTCAATTTCTACTGTAAGGAACGTTGTCAGGGAATGGAAGGACACAGGCACAGTTGCAGTTAAACCCAGGTCTAGCAGACCAAGAAAAGTACAAGAGCGGCATATGCGGCGGATTGTGAGAATGGTTGCACACAACCCAAAGATCACCTCCAAAGACCTGCAAGAACATCTGGCTGCAGATTGTGTATCTGTACATGGTTCAACAAATCAGTGCAATTTGCACCAAAACATCTGTATGGCCAGGTGATGAGAAGGAAGCCCTTTCTGCGCCCACGCCACAGATACAGTTGCATGGAGTATGCAAAAGCTCATTTAGACAAGCCAGATTCATATTGGAAGAAAATGCTTTGGACTGATGAGACAAAAAATAAGTTATTTGGTCTTTATAAAAAGCATATGTTTTGGTGCAAATTGCGCTGAATTGTTGAACGATGTACAGATACACAATCTGCAGCCAGATGTTCTTGCAGGTCTTTGGAGGTGATCTGTGGGTTGTGTGCAACCATTCTCACAATCCTCCACCTATGCCGCTCCTGTTTTTTTCTTGGTCTGCCATGCCTGGGTTTAACTGCCACTGTGCCTGTGTCCTTCCATTACCTGACAACGTTCCCTACAGTCGAAATTGACAATTGAAACCTTTGGGAAAGCTTCTTGTAGCCTTCCCCTAAACCATGACAATGAACAATCTTTGTTTTTCAGATCTTTTGGGAGCTGTTTTGATGATCCCATTCTGTCTCACTTCAGCAGAGAGTCAAAGAGAAGTGCAACTTGCATTTAGGCACCTAAAATACATTTTCTCATGATTAAACAGACATTTCTATGAGGTTCAAGGCTTAACAACATAATCCAACCAACTTTGTGTTTAAAGTCCTCAGTTTTACATGCTGTTACAGGCATTAAAATCAACAAAACCACAAGGGTTCCTATATTTTTGCACAGCCAGTTTTTCACATTTTATTTTATTTCATACAACCAAATACTGCTTTTCAAAAAATCTTTGTTTGGAAAACATCCCAGTACTTAGCTGTTCCTGGTAAATTAAAGACATACCACTTTTATATATTTTTTGTGAAAGCAGAGTCAATTATAATGCCGGCTGAGAGGGGTTCCCAAACTTTTTCATATGACTGTAAGTCAGCAGCTTATTGCAAAACTTAAACCCAACAGCACTGTTTTAAACACTGCAGGTGAATTGGGGTACACTTTTTTTTTTTTAAACTTATAGATATGATCATGAAACTTTGCCACTTGATAACTTGCATTGAAATAATATTTTTTTGTATTATAATGTATTTTTCTGTGGCAATATCTACCTAGTAATGCATGAATTTGTATTTCTTTACAAACTAAAAATTCTAGATGTAGCCAGAGTGAAAATCTTTATTTCATTGTTATAACATATTAGAAAAGTGCTTAGAATGGTAGATGGGAAGTTTTGTTGATATTAGTGCTTTAGAAGTTGAGATTTTTAGTTGGTTGGTTTTGTAGGAGAAATATACAGATCCAGACAGACAAGGTTAAGCCAAATAAACACCTAAATGTACATTTTGGACCTTTAATTTGTTCACCTGGATTCTCTATGCATTTAAAACTTACCACAAAGCCATCTGAAAAATATCTAAAAATGAATAAACATTTTACTACAAGAAATTATAATATATAAGTTACTTTTTTTTATTTAAAACTGGACAAATTTGACTGCAGGAGCTCTGATGAGACACAAATACTTCTTATAATAAAATGATTATTTTATTCACTATAGGGTGAAGCAGCAAGAACAGACAGCAACAGGAAACCGCTGACAAACAGAACACTGAGTGACCATCAACACATGGAGAGTAAGGTGAGTAAACAGTAAACAGCTAACTGGTTGTTTGTGTCCATTTTCAACTTGTGTGTGTGTGTGTGTGTGTGTGTGCGTGTGTGTGTGTTGTGTTGTGTCTTTGCTCACAGTTAGGGGTTAGGATGCCTTGTGTATATTTCCTTTATCCTCCAATAAAAGTTCTTAAAGACCTACTTCACCATTGGGAATATGAAGGTGTATTGAACTCTGAGATCATATGTAGTATAAATGTAAAAACATTTTAGAAATCGACACCAGTTTGTAAACGCTGCCATACTGAGAAATACAGAGAGAGTTTTGTGGAGCTGATAAAAGGCTTAATCAAACTTTGTGTCAACTAGTTTTTTGACGACGGCTTGAATGTAACTGACATTTATTCATATCGAAAAAGTTACACACTATAGCTTTACGGCTGCAGTTTTGTAATATATATATATCATTTTTTTGGCCTTTTTTCTTTTTTTTTATTAGACAGACTTGTAGAGACAGAGTTGAAATGGGTCAAAGAGGGGAAGAC
>NC_137211.1:2793011-2803011 GCF_949987685.1 Ammodytes marinus | reverse complement strand
AGCACATTCATGAATCACTTTAGACTGATAAAGTAATTTGCATGCCAATTAACAGCTAGAGTAAAGTAAAGTACATTAAATGAATAGCTTTTAAAATATCTTTAATAAATATTAAAATAGCCTATCAATATGAGAGAATAATTTGATGCTGTAAGGATCAATTGTAACACAGCAATTCAAATATATCAGATGTAAGACAACTGAATGGTCATAGAGAGAGAGAGAGAGAGAGAGAGAGAGAGAGAGAGAGAGAGAGAGAGAGAGAGAGAGAGAGAGAGAGAGAGAGAGAGAGAATAAGATATTAAGGGTCAGCGCTGCCCATATAAGCGTAAGCAAACTGTGAAGTACAAGTTAGTCTTAGTTTGGTGAAAGAGAAATCCTTTTGTTCAGAAGGTGCACGGTTGTATTTTTATATTTAATAAGGAAAGTAGGTGTCAGAATATTTCCTTTCTTGACATTTAGTTTTTTTTATCACACTGAAAAACATAGAGTAGCTACGAGGAACTTTTAAATATTTCTGAAACAGTCTTTTTCCTCTGATGATCATAAATTACATGTAACAGCAAACAAGACCATCAGTGCAAAGAATGCTATTTTTATATAGTTTTTCTTAATGCCTTTGTCATGGGTATATGTTCGCCCAGGAACAACAGCTGGCGCAGTATAAACACTACCGCCTTAGTCCAAAAGGGGGTGCAAGAATTAACACAAACTAAAGGTTCCTCGTAGCACTTTTCAAGAGAGTGGCACATAACAAACTCACCTATGATCATGTGAAACTTCCACAGGAGCGCCTTCCTGGTATTTTGGAGATGGAGCACAAGCAACGACACCAGCCCTTGATCCTTCTCCAGGAACAAGTGAGGATCCTGCTACTGTCCATTCAGCACAAAAAACATCAGGGGAATTATCAGCAAAGGGTAATTTTCCCAGATCAATATATTTATATGGATGAGCCATTAATGTTACTGTCACTGTAAAGAACAAAACATATCTCACTAAAGGACTTTACTTTTTACATGATATTTACCATTGGCAGCTTTTATTATTATTATTATTATTATTATTATTATTATTATTATTATTATTATTATTATTATTATTATTATTATTATTATTATTATTATAATAATAATAATAATCTTATGTCCATTCTTCTTTACAGGAATGAAGTACATTCCTGCACCACCATCCACTATGTCAACCTCAGCTGAGCTGTCTGGTAAGTTAACAGCACAGCACATAATTTGTATTTGTATTATGGTATCCTTAAAAACAATATATTTGGTTAAGTTATTTATTTGTCTTCTTGTATTCTTTCAGAAACTGCTTATAAATGTCAGCGTGAACTCAAGTCCAACCTGCAGAAGAAGTTCCAGTGTGTGTTTGAGGGGATCGGTAAAGCAGGAAACCTAACCCTTCTGAATCAGGTCTATACAGAGCTCTACATCACAGAGGGAGGGACTGGAGAGGTCGATTATCAACATGAGGTCAGACAGATGGAAACAGCATTCATGAAACCAGACAGACCAGAGACAGCAATCCGAGCAGGAGACATCTTCAAAGCCTCACCTGGGAGAGATGAACTGGTCAGAACCGTGATGACAAAGGGAGTGGCTGGCATTGGGAAAACAGTCTTAACACAGAAGTTCAATCTGGACTGGGCTGAATACAAAACCAACCAGGACATACAGTTCACTTTTCCATTCACTTTCAGAGAGCTGAATGTGCTGAAAGAGAAAAAGTACAGCTTGGTGGAACTTGTTCATCACTTCTTCACTGAAACCAAAGCAGCAGGAATCTGCAGCTTTAAAGAGTTCCAGGTTTTGTTCATATTTGACGGTCTGGATGAGTGTCGACTTCCTCTGGACTTCCACAACAATGAGATCCTGACTGACGTTAGAGAGTCCACCTCAGTGGATGTGCTGCTGACAAACCTCATCAGCGGGACACTGCTTCCCTCTGCTCGCCTCTGGATAACCACACGACCTGCAGCAGCCAATCAGATCCCTCCTGACTGTGTTGGCATGGTGACAGAGGTCAAAGGGTTCACTGACCCACAGAAGGAGGAGTACTTCAGGAAGAGATTCAGGGATGAGGAGCAGGCCAGCAGACTCATCTCCCACATCAAGACATCACGAAATATCCACCTCATGTGCCACATCCCAGTCTTCTGCTGGATCACTGCTACAGTTCTGGAGAATGTGTTGAAGACCGGAGAGGGAGGAGAGCTGCCCAAGACCCTGACTGCGATGTACATCCACTTCCTGGTGGTTCAGGCCAAACTGAAGAACGCCAAGTATGATGGAGGAGCTGAGACAGATCCACACTGGAGTCCAGAGAGCAGGAAGATGATCGAGTCTCTTGCAAAACTGGCTTTTGAGCAGCTGCAGAAAGGAAACCTGATCTTCTATGAATCAGACCTGACAGAGTGTGGCATCGATATCACAGCAGCTTCAGTGTACTCAGGAGTGTTCACACAGATCTTTAGAGAGGAGAGTGAACTGTACCAGGACAAAGTGTTCAGCTTCGTCCATCTGACCGTTCAGGAGTTTCTGGCTGCTCTTCATGTCCATCTGACATTCATCAACTCTGGAGTCAATCTGATGGAAAGAGAAAAAAAATCCAGGTGGTCTAAGCTTTTCAGAAAAAAACCCAGATGGACACAGTTCTACCAGAGGGCTGTGGACAAGGCTTTACAGAGTCCAAACGGACACCTGGACTTGTTCCTCCGCTTCCTCCTGGGTCTTTCACTGCCGACCAATCAGAGTCTTCTAAGAGGTCTGCTGATACAGACAGGAAGTAGCTCACAGACCAATCTGGTAACAGTCCAATACATCAAGGACAAGATCAGTGAACATCTGTCTCCAGATAGAAGCATCAATCTGTTCCACTGTCTGAATGAACTGAATGATTCTTCTATAGTGGAGGAGACCCAGCAGTCCCTGAGATCTGGATGTCTCCGCAACGTCCAACTGTCTCCTGCTCAGTGGTCAGCTCTGGTCATCATCTTACTGTCACCGGAAAAACATCTGGGGCCTTATTAATAAACGTGGCGTACGCACGGAAGACGGCGCAACGCCACTTTCAACTGAAACATTGGGATTCATAAAAACCAAACTTGACGGGAGAATGTCAAGCCAGACCCAGACGTACACACAGAAACGGGAGCAATGAGAAACGGTGACGTCGATGGCAGAAGTATGCAACGTGAGAAACTATGAATTTGTGCAAAATTAATCCAAATATTACATGTCAATTATATCAGTTCCATTTGTAAAGATAAAGCGTTTCTTACAATGAATGAAGAATCGCCTGATAGATTGATTTCAGTCCATGGAGTGACAAAAAAAAATCAAACACAATTCAGGATCATACAAATGTAGATAGGGTATTGCAAAAAAAAACATTTAAATAACGGCTGTAAATAAACAATACCTGCATGAATGTAGCCTTCCTGCTCTCATTCAAATGAAGGTGAACAGATGATTACAAATTACATTTAGGCTACACTGATGCTGTTCTTAATGCCTCAGTCAGGTAGACAGGAGTGCACTGTTTCAGATATTAATCATAGGCCCAATGTACATCATATAGGCTAAATGTGCAAATTTTTTATCATTTTTAGTTTGTTTTATCAATGTGTTTTCCTTTATTTTTTAACACGTCTGTGTTTTGAAAGTGGCTAATGGGGTTTTAAAGTTTATTATTAACCCTTTTATTAGGGAATGAGTTTCTCATGGGGGGTCTCAGTGCTGTGTGAGGATGTGCACTGTTATGTCGGATCGCTTTTTTAATTTTATTTCAGCCACACACCGACATTCAGCTCTGGTCATCATCTTAATTTCACCTGAAAAACATCTGAACGTTTGATCAAGCCTCCAACAAACCTCTGTAGCTGGATTAATAATGTGTTTTGGGGGGCGCCCTTAGCTCAGTTGGTAGGGCGTCCCCCCACCCATGGGCCTCGGCCAGCAGCGGACCCGGGTTCGATTCCAGCCCGCGGTCGTTCTCTGCATGTCACTCCCCTCTCTGCCCCATTTCAACTCTGTCTCTACACTATCAATAAAGCATAAAAATATCTTTAAAAAAATAAAAAATAAAAAAATAAAATAATGTGTTTTGAAATGTTTTATCATGCATTTTTCTTGATGAAATGTTGATTATTTGGGCTCTGTTGTGCAATGCATGTGTATTCTTAATTGTGGGTAATATGTCTGTTTCAATAAATGTATGTTTTTAATCCAGTAACCTTTTCTTTTCTTTTTTTTGGACTAGAAATATTTGTTTGGGCATAAATATATTCATACATGCTTACACTCTACTTTGCAATGTACACTGAAGTAGTCCTGGGATTCCTGGCACATCATCTTCTGTACTTGTAAGCTGCCCGGTGAAACTGCGATACCTGACCCAGATGAAGCCCAAATATTCTGGTGACGATTACATTTTTATGTATACTACAAGTTTTGCTGTTTTGACCTCTTCACACTTTGCAATGTATATCCACATTTTGAAGATATTATTTTTTGGCATTTTGAAGCTTTATTAGAAAGTACAGAGTTGAAGTGGGGAGACGGGGGGAGAGAGAGAGAGAGAGAGAGAGAGAGAGGGGGGATGACCTGCAATAAAGGTCCACGGGTTGGATTTGAACCTGCGACCAATGCAACGAAGGCCAGAATCAGTATGGTAAGTGCCCTTATCCACTACGCCACAGGTGCACCCGTATATCCACAGTTTGAATATAATAATATATAATAAAGTTTGAATTTCAAACACGTGACGAATCATTTAAAACCTCACATTACCATTAAAATATGATGGTGGACAAAGTACTCAACCCTATTAAGTCAAAGTATAGATAGTCAAATATTATTCAACTATAAGTGAACTTTGCCCAGTCAAATGTAGCCTACTCAAGATAAAAATAACAGAATATTTGCTTTTTTTAAATGATTCAAAAGTAGGATACAAAGTGTACATTTTTGCTAGCAAATACTAACATAGCACTCGGGTTAGCAACAATTTGATGGGGGGGGGGGGGGGGGGGGGAAGCAGGAATGCTCTTTATGAGACATTTGAATTATTGTCATTTTTGGTTGTGCAACATTATGTCAAATTGATGTGTGTTAGAGTGTAGCCTGCTACATTAGTCCATTTGAGTCTAATTTTGTATTGTAATTTTCAAAAATATGGGTCTTCTGACCGTATTTCAAATAAACAGTAAGTCAATGATTTTCTGGTATAAAGTATAAAGCTATTTATGTCTCTCCCAACACACAGATGAAGATGGGGGGCAGTAAAGCACAAATTATTAGTCTACTAGTGTCATGAACATTTATTTTGAAATTCCTGCCGTGACGTGGCTCTGTGGCAGCCAGCCGTTAGCTTCACGCTGACATACTCTCGCGATATATGGGCATCATTGACATGTTTCGCTGTCGGTGGTTGGTTCAAACTCTCGCGAGATCTGGGCAACATTGACAGGTTGGTTTAGCTCTAGCTGTTGGTGGTTGGTTCCTGTCGACGACTCTCTCTAGTCTGGGTGGGAGCAAGTATCGCTTAAAAACAACACAGGAACATTACTACTCGTCTTTTTGAGAGTACAACTGAACTAGTCTGATATCCTCAACTGTCTCCACACCGGCTGTATTCAACTTTGAAGTTTAAAAAAGGCAGTTTGAAACCAACAGCCATGGACCCCGCCAGCCAAGGTAAATGTTAATTGTTAGCCTGTAGCTTCGTTGTTAGCTTCACGTAGTGTCAAGAAATGCCAGTGTTTTGCCAAGCAGACAGCGATTATTTTCCTTACATTAACCCACCGTTAAGCAGATTAAGACCTTATCTGTAATACTAGTGTGTTTGTGTGGAAGTTTAATGTGTTTAAGTGGTAATGAATGTTGGTTAAATCAAATGTAGCAGGCCCCCGACGCTGCTATATGACAGAAGGATCGAGTTACTAATGTCAACCAACTTCTTTTCTTATCGGCTGATATTATATTCAATTTACAAGTCATTTGTGTATTTTTTTCTTTTTCTGTGAGACTTACAGAGGTTCCCCTAGGCCGTCAATTCTCAAAAGATTAGTTAAATCAATGTTTTCTGCAGCTTTTAGCAAGACTAAAACTAAACTAACTAAAACTGGGGGACAGCAATCAATTACGTTTTGGTTTGGGACAATTTAGCTTAAAACGCGACTTATTTGGTCCAGTGAAAAGAAAAAAACAAATTTTAAATTGAAAAAAATCCTCCTTATGCATTAAAAAACATACGCTACATTATTCAAGGATTTTTCCCAACTGAAGTAAACGGGCCAATGAGTGAAAGAGCATAAAGTTAAAAAAAATATATAGTAACATTAATACAACACTGTGAAAATGGGTTCATTTAGCAGGCCTATGCCATGGATTTATTAGAGGCTATTCTAAAAAACACAACGTAGTCTATATGCTAAAAAGTATAATGCGCCATTATCTCCAAGCTACAGCCTCCAAATTAGACTTCCACGTCTGACGTATCTGTCTGTTTGTATCCGGTAGTTTGTGACAGTTTGCGTGCGCATGATAGATATATTACATGTCATGTTGTATCAGGTTTTTTGCAGCTTTTAGGAAGTGATAAACTAAGTTACTTTATTAGTCAACGGTTACATTGAAATTTGTCTTTTCTCATATCCCCTCTCAAGTCCCCACACTCCAGAGGGGGTCAGAGCGCAGGGTCAGCCATAGTACAGCGCCCCTGGAGCAGTTTGGGGTTAAGTGTCTTGCTCAAGGACACAGTGGTAGAGATGGGGGGCACCATAGATGTAATAGCAACCAATTTTACTACTAACACCCTCCTGTCCGGTGCCGGGGATCCAACCAGAGATCTCATGGTTACTGGGAGGGGGAACCAAAGACCTCATCGTTACTGGGAGGAACCTCTTTCCTATCTGGGCCATCCTACCACCCCTGTATATTGTGACAGTGTGCGTGGACTCTTGATATACATGTCATGTTGTATCAATTAAGGTTAACTACATTGGACCGTCTTCCACTACGAAAAACATGAACTAGGTCACTCATGTCTGTCTCATTAAATTCTGGCTACGGACTGTTTGCTAAGTGATGCTGAGATGAAACCTGATAGAGGATTTAAAACTGTGCCGGGGACTTTAGCTGCATGATGCATTCTCAGTCTCGCATGACACTGCTGTTTTTAGTTTTCATTTAAAGTGAAACTCCACCTTAAAATTATAACACAGGTTGCGTTCCGAATCGCATACTCCTTCTTTTTTCTATTCTACATACTACATCCGACGATAAAAAGAATCTAGTTAGGATGCAGTAGGCATACTATTTGGACATACTTTACTCTCTTATTTCATCATAACATTGCGCCTTGATCTTGCCTCTTGCTTTTATATCCGTCGCATCCCCGTTTATTTTCATATGGAGGCTTCGTCGATGTTACGTCACTTCAGGTGCGCACTGGATTGTGGGTCAGAATCGCCCAAATAGGATGCACTTTTCAACACTAACAATCTTGGCCGCATGAAGTGGGACATCCAGGTACTTCTAACCATCCTAAATCTGGCCACAAGAATCGGGACATCCTAAATCTTTTTTCTACATACTATATAGTAGAAAGTATGCGATTCGGAACGCAACCAAAGTGTCTTGGGGTGTGGGGGTTTACTCATACTTGGTCATGCCCGGCCTGCACTCACACTGCTCCTAAAGAATCGGGGCCTGGGCACCATTGCTTCTTGCCATACGTCACCACTTCTAAATACACATGGGTTAGTATCCGATTTGTTTTGGAATATTTTCATCAGGCTAAAATTTACAGCAAACATTCCACTTCCACATCAGACCAAAACAAACTCTTCTGCAAAACCGTGTGAGTGTGTGCCCTCAGCCCTGAGAGGTGACTTGGCATTTTTTTTTTTTTTCAAATAAGTTTGGGGCTTATTAAAGGCGGAGTCAGTGATTCTGGAGAACGCTTGTTGTCAAAATGTGTGTGTGTGTGTGTGTGTGTGTGTGTGTGTGTGTGTGTGTGTGTGTGTGTGTGTGTGTGTGTGTGTGTGTGTGTGTGTGTGTGTGTGTGTGTGTGTGTGTGTGTGTGTGTGTGTGTGTGTGTGTGTGTGTGTGTGTGTGTGTGTGTGTGTGTGTGTGTGTGTGTGTGTGTGTGTGTGTGTGTGTGTGTGTGTGTGCCTTGAAAACAATCTGATGTTAATACACAGCCTAGGCTTTGTAAAACTATGGTGAAAAATAAACATGCATTTGTATTATTTGTCTACATTCCCATCAGCAGGAGATAGAGATAGACCAAGATGCATTGCAGCAGTCAGGTTTTTCAGTGAAGGGTGTGGCATGTGATTGCATTACATAGCTCCGTGTGTCTACAGACTAGTTTGACGGCTAGTAAACATTAGCACATCATGAATTCCTATAAGATACTCACCTTTGAATGAAAGCAGCACGACTTGAACTGACTCTTCTGGGTGTTGACAAATTGCATTGTGGGAAGTGTAGGAATTAGGATTTTTTAAATTTTTGTATAAAACTGGGATACAAAATGATATATAGTGTAGGAAATAACTAATTGAAGGCCAATTCTCTACACAAATATTACAGACAAAAAAATATCTGATTGAATTTCCCCCCTCTCCCCAAAATCCAAGAAAAGTAAAAATGTCTTGTGGTGTTTGCATATGAGCCCTGCTACTGTGTGTGTGTGTGTGTCTCTGTGTGTGTGTGACTGTGTCTCTCTCTCTCTCTGTGTGTCTCTCTCTGTGTGTCTCTGTGTGTGTGTCTCTCTCTGTGTCTCTCTCTCTCTCTCTCTCTCTGTGTCTCTCTCTCTGTGTCTCTCTCTCTGTGTCTCTCTCTCTCTCTCTCTCTCTCTCTCTCTCTGTGTCTCTCTCTCTGTGTCTCTCTCTCTGTGTCTCTCTCTCTGTGTCTCTCTGTGTCTCTCTGTGTCTCTCTCTCTCTCTCTCACTCACACTCACACTCACACTCACACTCACACTCACACTCACACTCACTCTCTCTCTCTCTGTGTCTCATATTCTGGTTGAATCAATACACTTAGAGGGTGGAGCCGCTGTACGTCTCTCTAGCTTGTATGCGGATGTTGTTGCTCAGAATCTAGATCACACAAGTGCTACTTAGATAATGCAATTCTTGGTCTTTTGTGACACTTAACACTGACTGTGTGTGTGGGTGGGTTTGTCCTTCTGTTGACTGATGTGTTGTGCAATCAATTGTGTAGACTGCACTTTGTAAAACAGGGAACAATAGTTATACTAGTATCAAAGGTCCAACATGTACATTCAGGTGTTTATTTGACTAAACCTTGTCTGTTTGCGTCTGTATATTTCTCCTGTACAACCATCTTTAACGGACATTATCTCAACACTATTTTTTTTTTTTCAATACTCTGAACCAAAAATCTCCAACTTCTAAAGCACATACATCAACTAAACTTTCCATAATCATTCTCAGCACTATTCTGAAGGTTATTACAGAAGGATTTGTTCATATGTTGTTAATTGTCTGATTTATGAGACATTTTCTTCTTAAAAACATGCCGAAAAAGCATTTTTTTTTAAGACCTCTACAAAGTATTTATTTATTTATATAATTAGAAAAAAATAAGTCTGTATCCAAAATCTGAAAATTAACTATAAAGTTATAAAAGTGAACAAAAATACATCTGGAATCGTCCCTATGCTCCAAACATATTCCCTGTGTGTGTGTGTGTGTGTGTGTGTGTGTGTGTGTGAGCAATGCTAGCTTTGAGTTTACTTTTAATAACGGGTTCACCCACTGAATAAATACAGTGTGAATGAATGGAGTGCATAAAGCCTATTTGCACCAGTAGAGTTTCAGGCTCCAGTTTGTGGTCGCTCTCTCAATGCCAAGCTTCATTGGCTGCTGAAAATATGACGCTGTGTCCTCAGGTGAACTGGGCCAGAGGTTGTTTATTGTTATCATAGAAATGCTGATGCCGGCAGTCG